>NC_135664.1:17176362-17382812 GCF_964188315.1 Podarcis muralis | reverse complement strand
AAGAGAACGTTCGTTAAAAAACCAGAGGCCTTTCTCTTGGGTATGGTGGGCCAAATGGTGCCAAAGAAGGATAGGACATTTTTTATGTATGCCACTACAGCAGCAAGAATTCTCCTAGCAAAGTATTGGAAGACGCAAGATTTACCCACGTTGGAAGAATGGCAGACGAAGGTGATCGACTATATGGGACTGGCAGAGATGACTGGCAGAATTCGAGACCGGGGGAAAGAGGCGGTGGATGAAGATTGGAACAAATTTAAAGTTTATCTTAAAAACTGTTGTAATTTGGAAAATTAGGGGCTCAGAGTTACAAGAGATAAAGAACTACAGTTGTACTAATAATTAACTGAAGTTAAATACATGAAATATATTTAAGTTATGTTCAGAGGGTTGCTGAAAAATCTTGAAACAAGAATGCAGAAAAGGGGTGGTATGGGGAAGTCGTGTTTTTGTTTGTTTATGTTTATGTTTTTGTTTTGTCTTTTCTTTATTCATGGAAAACTAATAAAAATTTATTATAAAAAAAAAAAGAAAAAGATTTTTTTGAAAAAATCACAATTTCATCAAAAATCTGAATTTCGGCAAATCACTCAAAAATGCTGCCAAACGGTTGCAACTGCTCCCCTGAGAGGTTTGGCGGTCGAAACAGAAGGCTTTTTATCACAGGAAAAGAAATTAGCCCTCGACAAATTAACTGGCAAAAAAAGATTTTTTTGAAAAAATCCCTAAGCCCCGGGGTCACAATTTCATCAAAAATCTGACTTTCGGCAATTCATTCAAAAATGCTGCCAAATGGTTGCAAATGCTCCCCTGGGAGGTTTGGCGGTCGAAACAGAAGGCTTTTTATCACAGGAAAAGAAATCAGCCCTCGACAAATTAACTGGTAGAAAAAGATTTTTTTGAAAAAACCCCTAAGCCCCAGGGACACAATTTCATCAAAAATCTGACTTTCGGCAATTCACTCAAAAATGCTGCCAAACCATTGCAAATGCTCCCCTGAGAGGTTTTGCAGTCGAAACAGAAGGCTTTTTATCACAGGAAAAGAAATCAGCCCTCGACAACTTAACTGGCAGAAAAAGATTTTTTTGAAAAAATCCCTAAGCCCCGGGGTCACAATTTCATCAAAAATCTGACTTTCGGCAAATCACTCAAAAATGCTGCCAAACGGTTGCAAATGCTCCCCTGAGAGGTTTGGGGGTCGAAACAGAACGCTTTTTATCACAGGAAAAGAAATCAGCCCTCGACAAATTAACTGGCAGAAAAAGATTTTTTTGAAAAAATCACAATTTCATCAAAAATCTGACTTTCGGCAAATCACTCAAAAATGATGCCAAACGGTTGCAACTGCTCCGCTGAGAGGTTTGGCGGTCAAAACAGAAGGCTTTTTATCACTGGAAAAGAAATCAGCCCTCGACAACTTAACTGGCAGAAAAAGATTTTTTTGAAAAAATCCCTAAGCCCCGGGGTCACAATTTCATCAAAAATCTGACTTTCGGCAAATCACTCAAAAATGGTGCTAAACAGTTGCAACTGCTCCCCTGAGAGGTTTGGCGGTCGAAACGGAAGGCTTTTTATCACTGGAAAAGAAATCAGCCCTCGACAACTTAACTGGCAGAAAAAGATTTTTTTGAAAAAATCCCTAAGCCCCGGGGTCACAATTTCATCAAAAATCTGACGTCCGGCAAATCACTCAAAAATGCTGCCAAACGGTTGCAACTGCTCCCATGAGAGGTTTGGCGGTCGAAACAGAAGGCTTTTTATCACAGTAAAAGAAATCAGCCCTCGACAAATTAACTGGGAGAAAAAGATTTTTTTGAAAAAATCACAATTTCATCAAAAATCTGACTTTCAGCAAATCACTCAAAAATGCTGCCAAATGGTTGCAAATGCTCCCCGGAGAGGTTTGGCGGTCGAAACAGAAGGCTTTTTATCACAGGAAAGGAAATCAGCCCTCGACAAATTAACTGGCAGAAAAAGATTTTTTTGAAAAAATCCCTAAGCCCCGGGGTCACAATTTCATCAAAAATCTGACTTTCGGCAAATCACTCAAAAATGCTGCCAAATGGTTGCAAATGCTCCCCTGAGAGGTTTGGCGGTCAAAACAGAAGGCTTTTTATCACAGGAAAGGAAATCAGCCCTCGACAAATTAACTGGCAGAAAAAGATTTTTTTGAAAAAATCCCTAAGCCCCGGGGTCACAATTTCATCAAAAATCTGACTTTCGGCAAATCACTCAAAAATGCTGCCAAACGCTTGCAACTGCTCCCCTGAGAGGTTTGGCGGTCGAAACAGAAGGCTTTTTATCACAGGAAAAGAAATCAGCCCTCGACAAATTAACTGGCAGAAAAAGATTTTTTTGAAAAAATCACAATTTCATCAAAAATCTGACTTTCGGCAAATCACTCAAAAATGATGCCAAACGGTTGCAACTGCTCCGCTGAGAGGTTTGGCGGTCGAAACAGAAGGCTTTTTATCACAGGAAAAGAAATCAGCCCTCGACAACTTAACTGGCAGAAAAAGATTTTTTTGAAAAAATCCCTAAGCCCCGGGGTCACAATTTCATCAAAAATCTGACTTCCGGCAAATCACTCAAAAATGCTGCCAAACGGTTGCAACTGCTCCCCTGAGAGGTTTGGCGGTCGAAACAGAAGGCTTTTTATCACAGGAAAAGAAATCAGCCCTCGACAACTTAACTGGCAGAAAAAGATTTTTTTGAAAAAATCACAATTTCATCAAAAATCTGACTTTCGGCAAATCACTCAAAAATGATGCCAAACGGTTGCAACTGCTCCGCTGAGAGGTTTGGCGGTCGAAACAGAAGGCTTTTTAATCACAGGAAAAGAAATCAGCCCTCGACAACTTAACTGGCAGAAAAAGATTTTTTTGAAAAAATCCCTATGCCCCGGGATCACAATTTCATCAAAAATCTGAATTTCGGCAAATCACTCAAAAATGCTGCCAAATGGTTGCAACTGCTCCCCTGAGAGGTTTGGCGGTCGAAACAGAAGGCTTTTTATCACAGGAAAAGAAATCAGCCGTCGACAACTTAACTGGCAGAAAAAGATTTTTTTGAAAAAATCCCTAAGCCCCGGGGTCACAATTTCATCAAAAATCTGACATTCGGCAATTCACTCAAAAATGCTGCCAAACGATTGCAAATGCTCCCCTGAGAGGTTTGGCGGTCGAAACAGAAGGCTTTTTATCACAGGAAAAGAAATCAGCCCTCGACAAATTAACTGGCAGAAAAAGATTTTTTTGAAAAAATCACAATTTCATCAAAAATCTGACTTTCGGCAAATCACTCAAAAATGCTGCCAAACAGTTGCAACTGCTCCCCTGAAAGGTTTGGCCGTCGAAACAGAAGGCTTTTTATCACAGGAAAAGAAATCAGCCCTCGACAAATTAACTGGCAGAAAAAGATTTTTTTGAAAAAATCCCTAAGCCCCGGGGTCACAATTTCATCAAAAATCTGACTTTCAGCAAATCACTCAAAAATGCTGCCAAACGCTTGCAAATGCTCCCCTGAGAAGCTTGGCGGACGAAACAGAAGGCTTTTTATCACAGGAAAAGAAATCAGCCCTCGACAAATTAACTGGCAGAAAAAGATTTTTTTGAAAAAATCACAATTTCATCAAAAATCTGACTTTCGGCAAATCACTCAAAAATGCTGCCAAATGGTTGCAACTGCTCCCCTGAGAGGTTTGGTGGTCGAAACAGAAGGCTTTTTATCACAGGAAAAGAAATCAGCCCTCGACAAGTTAACTGGCAGAAAAAGATTTTTTTGAAAAAATCGCTAAGCCCCGGGGTCACAATTTCATCAAAAATCTGACTTTCGGCAATTCATTCAAAAATGCTGCCAAATGCTTGCAAATGCTCCCCTTAGAGGTTTGGCGATCGAAACAGAAGGCATTTTAGCACAGGAAAGGAAATCAGCCCTCGACAAATTAACTGGCAGAAAAAGATTTTTTTGAAAAAATCCCTAAGCCCCGGGGTCACAATTTCATCAAAAATCTGATTTTCGGCAAATCACTCAAAAATGCTGCCAAACGCTTGCAACTGCTCCCCTGAGAGGTTTGGCGGTCGAAACAAAAGGCTTTTTATCACAGGAAAAGAAATCAGCCCTCGACATATTAACTGGCAGAAAAAGATTTTTTTGAAAAAATCCCTAAGCCCCGGGGTCACAATTTCATCAAAAATCTGACTTTCGGCAACTCACTCAAATATGGTGCCAAACAGTTTCAAATGCTCCCCTGAGAGGTTTGGAGGGCGAAACAGAAGGCGTTTTATCACAGGAAAAGAAATCAGCCCTCGACAACTTAACGGGCAGAAAAAGATTTTTTTGAAAAAATCCCTAAGCCGGGCCCGGGGTCACAATTTCATCAAAAACCTGACTTTCGGCAAATCACTCAAAAATGCTGCCAAACGGTTGCAGGGTCACAATTTCATGAAAAAAATCTGACTTTCGGCAATTCACTCAAAAATGGTGCCAAACAGTTGCAACTGCTCCCCTGAGAGGTTTGGCGGTCGAAACAGAAGGCTTTTTATCAAAGGAAAAGAAATCAGCCCTCGACAACGTAACTGGCAGAAAAAGGTTTTTTTGAAAAAATCCCTAAGCCCCGGGGTCACAATTTCATCAAAAATCTGACTTTCGGCAAATCACTCAAAAATGCTGCCAAATGGTTGCAACTGCTCCCCTGAGAGGTTTGGCAGTCGAAACAGAAGGCTTTTTATCACAGGAAAAGAAATCAGCCGTCGACAACTTAACTGTCAGAAAAAGATTTTTTTGAAAAAATCCCTAAGCCCCGGGGTCACAATTTCATCAAAAATCTGACATTCGGCAATTCACTCAAAAATGCTGCCAAACGATTGCAAATGCTCCCCTGAGAGGTTTGGCGGTCGAAACAGAAGGCTTTTTATCACAGGAAAAGAAATCAGCCCTCGACAAATTAACTGGCAGAAAAAGATTTTTTTGAAAAAATCACAATTTCATCAAAAATCTGACTTTCGGCAAATCACTCAAAAATGCTGCCAAACAGTTGCAACTGCTCCCCTGAAAGGTTTGGCCGTCGAAACAGAAGGCTTTTTATCACAGGAAAAGAAATCAGCCCTCGACAAATTAACTGGCAGAAAAAGATTTTTTTGAAAAAATCCCTAATCCCCGGGGTCACAATTTCATTAAAAATCTGACTTTCGGCAATTCACTCAAAAATGCTGCCAAATGGTTGCAAATGCTCCCCTGAGAGGTTTGGCGGGCGCAACAGAAGGCTTTTTATCACAGTAAAAGAAATCAGCCCTCGACAAATTAACTGGCAGAAAAAGATTTTTTTGAAAAAATCTCTAAGCCCCGGGGTCACAATTTCATCAAAAATCTGACTTTCAGCAAATCACTCAAAAATGATGCCAAACGGTTGCAACTGCTCCCCTGAGAGGTTTGGCGGTCGAAACAGAAGGCTTTTTATCACAGGAAAAGAAATAAGCCCTCGACAACTTAACTGGCAGAAAAAGATTTTTTTGAAAAAATCCCTAAGCCCCGGGGTCACAATTTCATCAAAAATCTGACTTTCGGCAAATCACTCAAAAATGGTGCTAAACAGTTGCAACTGCTCCCCTGAGAGGTTTGGCGGTCGAAACAGAAGGCTTTTTATCACAGGAAAAGAAATCAGCCCTCTACAACTTAACTGGCAGAAAAAGATTTTTTTGAAAAAATCCCTAAGCCCCGGGGTCACAATTTCATCAAAAATCTGACTTCCGGCAAATCACTCAAAAATGCTGCCAAACGGTTGCAACTGCTCCCCTGAGAGGTTTGGCGGTCGAAACAGAAGGCTTTTTATCACAGGAAAAGAAATTAGCCCTCGACAAATTAACTGGCAAAAAAAGATTTTTTTGAAAAAATCCCTAAGCCCCGGGGTCACAATTTCATAAAAAATCTGACTTCCGGCAAATCACTCAAAAATGCTGCCAAACGGTTGCACTGCTCCCCTGAGAGGTTTGGCGGTCGAAACAGAAGGCTTTTTATCACAGGAAAAGAAATCAGCCCTCGACAAATTAACTGGCAGAAAAAGATTTTTTTGAAAAAATCACAATTTCATCAAAAATCTGAATTTCGGCAAATCACTCAAAAATGCTGCCAAACGGTTGCAACTGCTCCCCTGAGAGGTTTGGCGGTCGAAACAGAAGGCTTTTTATCACAGGAAAAGAAATCAGACCTCGACAAATTAACTGGGAAAAAAAGATTTTTTTGAAAAAATCCCTAAGCCCCGGGGTCACAATTTCATCAAAAATCTGACTTTCGGCAAATCACTCAAAAATGGTGCTAAACAGTTGCAACTGCTCCCCTGAGAGGTTTGGCGGTCGAAACAGAAGGCTTTTTATCACTGGAAAAGAAATCAGCCCTCGACAACTTAACTGGCAGAAAAAGATTTTTTTGAAAAAATCCCTAAGCCCCGGGGTCACAATTTCATCAAAAATCTGACTTTAGGCAAATCACTCAAAAATGCTACCAAATGGTTGCAACTGCTCCCCTGAGAGGTTTGGCGGTCGAAACAGAAGGCTTTTTAATCACAGGAAAAGAAATCAGCCCTCGACAACTTAACTGGCAGAAAAAGATTTTTTTGAAAAAATCCCTATGCCCCGGGATCACAATTTCATCAAAAATCTGAATTTCGGCAAATCACTCAAAAATGCAGCCAAACGGTTGCAACTGCTCCCCTGAGAGGTTTGGCGGTCGAAACAGAAGGCTTTTTATCACAGGAAAAGAAATTAGCCCTCGACCAATTAACTGGCAAAAAAAGATTTTTTTGAAAAAATCCCTAAGCCCCGGGTCACAATTTCATCAAAAATCTGACTTTCGGCAAATCACTCAAAAATGGTGCTAAACAGTTGCAACTGCTCCCCTGAGAGGTTTGGCGGTCGAAACAGAAGGCTTTTTATCACAGGAAAAGAAATCAGCCCTCGACAACTTAACGGGCAGAAAAAGATTTTTTTGAAAAAATCCCTAAGCCCCGGGGTCACAATTTCATTAAAAATCTGACTTTCGGCAATTCACTCAAAAATGTTGCCAAATGGTTGCAACTGCTCCCCTGAGAGGTTTGGCGGTCGAAAGAGAAGGCTTTTTATCACAGGAAAAGAAATTAGCCCTCAACAACTTAACTGGCAGAAAAAGATTTTTTTGAAAAAATCCCTAAGCCCCGGGGTCACAATTTCATTAAAAATCTGACTTTCGGCAAATCACTCAAAAATGCTGCCAAATGGTTGCAACTGCTCCCCTGAGAGGTTTGGCGGTCGAAACAGAAGGCTTTTTATCACAGGAAAAGAAATCAGCCGTCGACAACTTAACTGGCAGAAAAAGATTTTTTTGAAAAAATCCCTAAACCCCGGGGTCACAATTTCATCAAAAATCTGACATTCGGCAATTCACTCAAAAATGCTGCCAAACGATTGCAAATGCTCCCCTGAGAGGTTTGGCGGTCGAAACAGAAGGCTTTTTATCACAGGAAAAGAAATCAGCCCTCGACAAATTAACTGGCAGAAAAAGATTTTTTTGAAAAAATCACAATTTCATCAAAAATCTGACTTTCGGCAAATCACTCAAAAATGCTGCCAAACATTTGCAACTGCTCCCCTGAAAGGTTTGGCCGTCGAAACAGAAGGCTTTTTATCACAGGAAAAGAAATCAGCCCTCGACAAATTAACTGGCAGAAAAAGATTTTTTTGAAAAAATTCCTAATCCCCACGGTCACAATTTCATTAAAAATCTGACTTTCGGCAATTCACTCAAAAATGCTGCCAAATGGTTGCAAATGCTCCCCTGAGAGGTTTGGCGGGCGCAACAGAAGGCTTTTTATCACAGTAAAAGAAATCAGTCCTCGACAAATTAACTGGCAGAAAAAGATTTTTTTGAAAAAATCACAATTTCATCAAAAATCTGACTTTCGGCAAATCACTCAAAAATGATGCCAAATGGTTGCAACTGCTCCGCTGAGAGGTTTGGCGGTCGAAACAGAAGGCTTTTTATCACTGGAAAAGAAATCAGCCCTCGACAACTTAACTGGCAGAAAAAGATTTTTTTGAAAAAATCCCTAAGCCCCGGGGTCACAATTTCATCAAAAATCTGACTTTCGGCAAATCACTCAAAAATGGTGCTAAACAGTTGCAACTGCTCCCCTGAGAGGTTTGGCGGTCGAAACGGAAGGCTTTTTATCACTGGAAAAGAAATCAGCCCTCGACAACTTAACTGGCAGAAAAAGATTTTTTTGAAAAAATCCCTAAGCCCCGGGGTCACAATTTCATCAAAAATCTGACTTCCGGCAAATCACTCAAAAATGCTGCCAAACGGTTGCAACTGCTCCCATGAGAGGTTTGGCGGTCGAAACAGAAGGCTTTTTATCACAGTAAAAGAAATCAGCCCTCGACAAATTAACTGGGAGAAAAAGATTTTTTTGAAAAAATCACAATTTCATCAAAAATCTGACTTTCAGCAAATCACTCAAAAATGCTGCCAAATGGTTGCAAATGCTCCCCGGAGAGGTTTGGCGGTCGAAACAGAAGGCTTTTTATCACAGGAAAGGAAATCAGCCCTCGACAAATTAACTGGCAGAAAAAGATTTTTTTGAAAAAATCCCTAAGCCCCGGGGTCACAATTTCATCAAAAATCTGACTTTCGGCAAATCACTCAAAAATGCTGCCAAATGGTTGCAAATGCTCCCCTGAGAGGTTTGGCGGTCAAAACAGAAGGCTTTTTATCACAGGAAAGGAAATCAGCCCTCGACAAATTAACTGGCAGAAAAAGATTTTTTTGAAAAAATCCCTAAGCCCCGGGGTCACAATTTCATCAAAAATCTGACTTTCGGCAAATCACTCAAAAATGCTGCCAAACGCTTGCAACTGCTCCCCTGAGAGGTTTGGCGGTCGAAACAGAAGGCTTTTTATCACAGGAAAAGAAATCAGCCCTCGACAAATTAACTGGCAGAAAAAGATTTTTTTGAAAAAATCACAATTTCATCAAAAATCTGACTTTCGGCAAATCACTCAAAAATGATGCCAAACGGTTGCAACTGCTCCGCTGAGAGGTTTGGCCGTCGAAACAGAAGGCTTTTTATCACAGGAAAAGAAATTAGCCCTCAACAACTTAACTGGCAGAAAAAGATTTTTTTGAAAAAATCCCTAAGCCCCGGGGTCACAATTTCATTAAAAATCTGACTTTCGGCAAATCACTCAAAAATGCTGCCAAATGGTTGCAACTGCTCCCCTGAGAGGTTTGGCGGTCGAAACAGAAGGCTTTTTATCACAGGAAAAGAAATCAGCCGTCGACAACTTAACTGGCAGAAAAAGATTTTTTTGAAAAAATCCCTAAACCCCGGGGTCACAATTTCATCAAAAATCTGACATTCGGCAATTCACTCAAAAATGCTGCCAAACGATTGCAAATGCTCCCCTGAGAGGTTTGGCGGTCGAAACAGAAGGCTTTTTATCACAGGAAAAGAAATCAGCCCTCGACAAATTAACTGGCAGAAAAAGATTTTTTTGAAAAAATCACAATTTCATCAAAAATCTGACTTTCGGCAAATCACTCAAAAATGCTGCCAAACAGTTGCAACTGCTCCCCTGAAAGGTTTGGCCGTCGAAACAGAAGGCTTTTTATCACAGGAAAAGAAATCAGCCCTCGACAAATTAACTGGCAGAAAAAGATTTTTTTGAAAAAATTCCTAATCCCCACGGTCACAATTTCATTAAAAATCTGACTTTCGGCAATTCACTCAAAAATGCTGCCAAATGGTTGCAAATGCTCCCCTGAGAGGTTTGGCGGGCGCAACAGAAGGCTTTTTATCACAGTAAAAGAAATCAGCCCTCGACAAATTAACTGGCAGAAAAAGATTTTTTTGAAAAAATCACAATTTCATCAAAAATCTGACTTTCGGCAAATCACTCAAAAATGATGCCAAATGGTTGCAACTGCTCCGCTGAGAGGTTTGGCGGTCGAAACAGAAGGCTTTTTATCACTGGAAAAGAAATCAGCCCTCGACAACTTAACTGGCAGAAAAAGATTTTTTTGAAAAAATCCCTAAGCCCCGGGGTCACAATTTCATCAAAAATCTGACTTTCGGCAAATCACTCAAAAATGGTGCTAAACAGTTGCAACTGCTCCCCTGAGAGGTTTGGCGGTCGAAACGGAAGGCTTTTTATCACTGGAAAAGAAATCAGCCCTCGACAACTTAACTGGCAGAAAAAGATTTTTTTGAAAAAATCCCTAAGCCCCGGGGTCACAATTTCATCAAAAATCTGACTTCCGGCAAATCACTCAAAAATGCTGCCAAACGGTTGCAACTGCTCCCATGAGAGGTTTGGCGGTCGAAACAGAAGGCTTTTTATCACAGTAAAAGAAATCAGCCCTCGACAAATTAACTGGGAGAAAAAGATTTTTTTGAAAAAATCACAATTTCATCAAAAATCTGACTTTCAGCAAATCACTCAAAAATGCTGCCAAATGGTTGCAAATGCTCCCCGGAGAGGTTTGGCGGTCGAAACAGAAGGCTTTTTATCACAGGAAAGGAAATCAGCCCTCGACAAATTAACTGGCAGAAAAAGATTTTTTTGAAAAAATCCCTAAGCCCCGGGGTCACAATTTCATCAAAAATCTGACTTTCGGCAAATCACTCAAAAATGCTGCCAAATGGTTGCAAATGCTCCCCTGAGAGGTTTGGCGGGCGCAACAGAAGGCTTTTTATCACAGTAAAAGAAATCAGCCCTCGACAAATTAACTGGCAGAAAAAGATTTTTTTGAAAAAATCACAATTTCATCAAAAATCTGACTTTCGGCAAATCACTCAAAAATGATGCCAAACGGTTGCAACTGCTCCGCTGAGAGGTTTGGCGGTCGAAACAGAAGGCTTTTTATCACTGGAAAAGAAATCAGCCCTCGACAACTTAACTGGCAGAAAAAGATTTTTTTGAAAAAATCCCTAAGCCCCGGGGTCACAATTTCATCAAAAATCTGACTTTCGGCAAATCACTCAAAAATGCTGCCAAATGGTTGCAAATGCTCCCCGGAGAGGTTTGGCGGTCGAAACAGAAGGCTTTTTATCACAGGAAAGGAAATCAGCCCTCGACAAATTAACTGGCAGAAAAAGATTTTTTTGAAAAAATCCCTAAGCCCCGGGGTCACAATTTCATCAAAAATCTGACTTTCGGCAAATCACTCAAAAATGCTGCCAAATGGTTGCAAATGCTCCCCTGAGAGGTTTGGCGGTCAAAACAGAAGGCTTTTTATCACAGGAAAGGAAATCAGCCCTCGACAAATTAACTGGCAGAAAAAGATTTTTTTGAAAAAATCCCTAAGCCCCGGGGTCACAATTTCATCAAAAATCTGACTTTCGGCAAATCACTCAAAAATGCTGCCAAATGGTTGCAACTGCTCCCCTGAGAGGTTTGGCGGTCGAAACAGAAGGCTTTTTATCACAGGAAAAGAAATCAGCCGTCGACAACTTAACTGGCAGAAAAAGATTTTTTTGAAAAAATCCCTAAGCCCCGGGGTCACAATTTCATCAAAAATCTGACATTCGGCAATTCACTCAAAAATGCTGCCAAACGATTGCAAATGCTCCCCTGAGAGGTTTGGCGGTCGAAACAGAAGGCTTTTTATCACAGGAAAAGAAATCAGCCCTCGACAAATTAACTGGCAGAAAAAGATTTTTTTGAAAAAATCACAATTTCATCAAAAATCTGACTTTCGGCAAATCACTCAAAAATGCTGCCAAACAGTTGCAACTGCTCCCCTGAAAGGTTTGGCCGTCGAAACAGAAGGCTTTTTATCACAGGAAAAGAAATCAGCCCTCGACAAATTAACTGGCAGAAAAAGATTTTTTTGAAAAAATTCCTAATCCCCACGGTCACAATTTCATTAAAAATCTGACTTTCGGCAATTCACTCAAAAATGCTGCCAAATGGTTGCAAATGCTCCCCTGAGAGGTTTGGCGGGCGCAACAGAAGGCTTTTTATCACAGTAAAAGAAATCAGCCCTCGACAAATTAACTGGCAGAAAAAGATTTTTTTGAAAAAATCACAATTTCATCAAAAATCTGACTTTCGGCAAATCACTCAAAAATGATGCCAAACGGTTGCAACTGCTCCGCTGAGAGGTTTGGCGGTCGAAACAGAAGGCTTTTTATCACAGGAAAGGAAATCAGCCCTCGACAAATTAACTGGCAGAAAAAGATTTTTTTGAAAAAATCCCTAAGCCCCGGGGTCACAATTTCATCAAAAATCTGACTTTCGGCAAATCACTCAAAAATGGTGCTAAACAGTTGCAACTGCTCCCCTGAGAGGTTTGGCGGTCGAAACGGAAGGCTTTTTATCACTGGAAAAGAAATCAGCCCTCGACAACTTAACTGGCAGAAAAAGATTTTTTTGAAAAAATCCCTAAGCCCCGGGGTCACAATTTCATCAAAAATCTGACTTCCGGCAAATCACTCAAAAATGCTGCCAAACGGTTGCAACTGCTCCCATGAGAGGTTTGGCGGTCGAAACAGAAGGCTTTTTATCACAGTAAAAGAAATCAGCCCTCGACAAATTAACTGGGAGAAAAAGATTTTTTTGAAAAAATCACAATTTCATCAAAAATCTGACTTTCAGCAAATCACTCAAAAATGCTGCCAAATGGTTGCAAATGCTCCCCGGAGAGGTTTGGCGGTCGAAACAGAAGGCTTTTTATCACAGGAAAGGAAATCAGCCCTCGACAAATTAACTGGCAGAAAAAGATTTTTTTGAAAAAATCCCTAAGCCCCGGGGTCACAATTTCATCAAAAATCTGACTTTCGGCAAATCACTCAAAAATGCTGCCAAATGGTTGCAAATGCTCCCCTGAGAGGTTTGGCGGTCAAAACAGAAGGCTTTTTATCACAGGAAAGGAAATCAGCCCTCGACAAATTAACTGGCAGAAAAAGATTTTTTTGAAAAAATCCCTAAGCCCCGGGGTCACAATTTCATCAAAAATCTGACTTTCGGCAAATCACTCAAAAATGCTGCCAAACGCTTGCAACTGCTCCCCTGAGAGGTTTGGCGGTCGAAACAGAAGGCTTTTTATCACAGGAAAAGAAATCAGCCCTCGACAAATTAACTGGCAGAAAAAGATTTTTTTGAAAAAATCACAATTTCATCAAAAATCTGACTTTCGGCAAATCACTCAAAAATGATGCCAAACGGTTGCAACTGCTCCGCTGAGAGGTTTGGCCGTCGAAACAGAAGGCTTTTTATCACAGGAAAAGAAATCAGCCCTCGACAAATTAACTGGCAGAAAAAGATTTTTTTGAAAAAATCCCTAATCCCCGGGGTCACAATTTCATTAAAAATCTGACTTTCGGCAATTCACTCAAAAATGCTGCCAAATGGTTGCAACTGCTCCCCTGAGAGGTTTGGCGGTCGAAACAGAAGGCTTTTTATCACAGTAAAAGAAATCAGCCCTCGACAAATTAACTGGCAGAAAAAGATTTTTTTGAAAAAATCTCTAAGCCCCGGGGTCACAATTTCATCAAAAATCTGACTTTCAGCAAATCACTCAAAAATGATGCCAAACGGTTGCAACTGCTCCCCTGAGAGGTTTGGCGGTCGAAACAGAAGGCTTTTTATCACAGGAAAAGAAATAAGCCCTCGACAACTTAACTGGCAGAAAAAGATTTTTTTGAAAAAATCCCTAAGCCCCGGGGTCACAATTTCATCAAAAATCTGACTTTCGGCAAATCACTCAAAAATGGTGCTAAACAGTTGCAACTGCTCCCCTGAGAGGTTTGGCGGTCGAAACAGAAGGCTTTTTATCACAGGAAAAGAAATCAGCCCTCTACAACTTAACTGGCAGAAAAAGATTTTTTTGAAAAAATCCCTAAGCCCCGGGGTCACAATTTCATCAAAAATCTGACTTCCGGCAAATCACTCAAAAATGCTGCCAAACGGTTGCAACTGCTCCCCTGAGAGGTTTGGCGGTCGAAACAGAAGGCTTTTTATCACAGGAAAAGAAATTAGCCCTCGACAAATTAACTGGCAAAAAAAGATTTTTTTGAAAAAATCCCTAAGCCCCGGGGTCACAATTTCATCAAAAATCTGACTTTCGGCAATTCATTCAAAAATGCTGCCAAATGGTTGCAAATGCTCCCCTGAGAGGTTTGGCGGTCGAAACAGAAGGCTTTTTATCACAGGAAAGGAAATCAGCCCTCGACAAATTAACTGGCAGAATTTTTTTTTTTGAAAAAATCCCTAAGCCCCGGGGTCACAATTTCATCAAAAATCTGACTTTCGGCAAATCACTCAAAAATGCTGCCAAACGGTTGCAAATGCTCCCCTGAGAGGTTTGGCGGTCGAAACAGAACGCTTTATCACAGGAAAAGAAATCAGCCCTCGACAAATTAACTGGCAGAAAAAGATTTTTTTGAAAAAATCACAATTTCATCAAAAATCTGACTTTCGGCAAACCACTCAAAAATGATGCCAAACGGTTGCAACTGCTCCGCTGAGAGGTTTGGCGGTCGAAACAGAAGGCTTTTTATCACTGGAAAAGAAATCAGCCCTCGACAACTTAACTGGCAGAAAAAGATTTTTTTGAAAAAATCCCTAAGCCCCGGGGTCACAATTTCATCAAAAATCTGACTTTCGGCAAATCACTCAAAAATGGTGCTAAACAGTTGCAACTGCTCCCCTGAGAGGTTTGGCGGTCGAAACGGAAGGCTTTTTATCACTGGAAAAGAAATCAGCCCTCGACAACTTAACTGGCAGAAAAAGATTTTTTTGAAAAAATCCCTAAGCCCCGGGGTCACAATTTCATCAAAAATCTGACTTCCGGCAAATCACTCAAAAATGCTGCCAAACGGTTGCAACTGCTCCCATGAGAGGTTTGGCGGTCGAAACAGAAGGCTTTTTATCACAGTAAAAGAAATCAGCCCTCGACAAATTAACTGGGAGAAAAAGATTTTTTTGAAAAAATCACAATTTCATCAAAAATCTGACTTTCAGCAAATCACTCAAAAATGCTGCCAAATGGTTGCAAATGCTCCCCGGAGAGGTTTGGCGGTCGAAACAGAAGGCTTTTTATCACAGGAAAGGAAATCAGCCCTCGACAAATTAACTGGCAGAAAAAGATTTTTTTGAAAAAATCCCTAAGCCCCGGGGTCACAATTTCATCAAAAATCTGACTTTCGGCAAATCACTCAAAAATGCTGCCAAATGGTTGCAAATGCTCCCCTGAGAGGTTTGGCGGTCAAAACAGAAGGCTTTTTATCACAGGAACGGAAATCAGCCCTCGACAAATTAACTGGCAGAAAAAGATTTTTTTGAAAAAATCCCTAAGCCCCGGGGTCACAATTTCATCAAAAATCTGACTTTCGGCAAATCACTCAAAAATGCTGCCAAACGCTTGCAACTGCTCCCCTGAGAGGTTTGGCGGTCGAAACAGAAGGCTTTTTATCACAGGAAAAGAAATCAGCCCTCGACAAATTAACTGGCAGAAAAAGATTTTTTTGAAAAAATCACAATTTCATCAAAAATCTGACTTTCGGCAAACCACTCAAAAATGATGCCAAACGGTTGCAACTGCTCCGCTGAGAGGTTTGGCGGTCGAAACAGAAGGCTTTTTATCACTGGAAAAGAAATCAGCCCTCGACAACTTAACTGGCAGAAAAAGATTTTTTTGAAAAAATCCCTAAACCCCGGGGTCACAATTTCATCAAAAATCTGACATTCGGCAATTCACTCAAAAATGCTGCCAAACGATTGCAAATGCTCCCCTGAGAGGTTTGGCGGTCGAAACAGAAGGCTTTTTATCACAGTAAAAGAAATCAGCCCTCGACAAATTAACTGGGAGAAAAAGATTTTTTTGAAAAAATCACAATTTCATCAAAAATCTGACTTTCAGCAAATCACTCAAAAATGCTGCCAAATGGTTGCAAATGCTCCCCGGAGAGGTTTGGCGGTCGAAACAGAAGGCTTTTTATCACAGGAAAGGAAATCAGCCCTCGACAAATTAACTGGCAGAAAAAGATTTTTTTGAAAAAATCCCTAAGCCCCGGGGTCACAATTTCATCAAAAATCTGACTTTCGGCAAATCACTCAAAAATGCTGCCAAATGGTTGCAAATGCTCCCCTGAGAGGTTTGGCGGTCAAAACAGAAGGCTTTTTATCACAGGAACGGAAATCAGCCCTCGACAAATTAACTGGCAGAAAAAGATTTTTTTGAAAAAATCCCTAAGCCCCGGGGTCACAATTTCATCAAAAATCTGACTTTCGGCAAATCACTCAAAAATGCTGCCAAACGCTTGCAACTGCTCCCCTGAGAGGTTTGGCGGTCGAAACAGAAGGCTTTTTATCACAGGAAAAGAAATCAGCCCTCGACAAATTAACTGGCAGAAAAAGATTTTTTTGAAAAAATCACAATTTCATCAAAAATCTGACTTTCGGCAAACCACTCAAAAATGATGCCAAACGGTTGCAACTGCTCCGCTGAGAGGTTTGGCGGTCGAAACAGAAGGCTTTTTATCACTGGAAAAGAAATCAGCCCTCGACAACTTAACTGGCAGAAAAAGATTTTTTTGAAAAAATCCCTAAACCCCGGGGTCACAATTTCATCAAAAATCTGACATTCGGCAATTCACTCAAAAATGCTGCCAAACGATTGCAAATGCTCCCCTGAGAGGTTTGGCGGTCGAAACAGAAGGCTTTTTATCACAGGAAAAGAAATCAGCCCTCGACAAATTAACTGGCAGAAAAAGATTTTTTTGAAAAAATCACAATTTCATCAAAAATCTGACTTTCGGCAAATCACTCAAAAATGCTGCCAAACAGTTGCAACTGCTCCCCTGAAAGGTTTGGCCGTCGAAACAGAAGGCTTTTTATCACAGGAAAAGAAATCAGCCCTCGACAAATTAACTGGCAGAAAAAGATTTTTTTGAAAAAATTCCTAATCCCCACGGTCACAATTTCATTAAAAATCTGACTCTCGGCAATTCACTCAAAAATGCTGCCAAATGGTTGCAAATGCTCCCCTGAGAGGTTTGGCGGGCGCAACAGAAGGCTTTTTATCACAGTAAAAGAAATCAGCCCTCGACAAATTAACTGGCAGAAAAAGATTTTTTTGAAAAAATCACAATTTCATCAAAAATCTGACTTTCGGCAAATCACTCAAAAATGATGCCAAATGGTTGCAACTGCTCCGCTGAGAGGTTTGGCGGTCGAAACAGAAGGCTTTTTATCACTGGAAAAGAAATCAGCCCTCGACAACTTAACTGGCAGAAAAAGATTTTTTTGAAAAAATCCCTAAGCCCCGGGGTCACAATTTCATCAAAAATCTGACTTTCGGCAAATCACTCAAAAATGGTGCTAAACAGTTGCAACTGCTCCCCTGAGAGGTTTGGCGGTCGAAACGGAAGGCTTTTTATCACTGGAAAAGAAATCAGCCCTCGACAACTTAACTGGCAGAAAAAGATTTTTTTGAAAAAATCCCTAAGCCCCGGGGTCACAATTTCATCAAAAATCTGACTTCCGGCAAATCACTCAAAAATGCTGCCAAACGGTTGCAACTGCTCCCATGAGAGGTTTGGCGGTCGAAACAGAAGGCTTTTTATCACAGTAAAAGAAATCAGCCCTCGACAAATTAACTGGGAGAAAAAGATTTTTTTGAAAAAATCACAATTTCATCAAAAATCTGACTTTCAGCAAATCACTCAAAAATGCTGCCAAATGGTTGCAAATGCTCCCCTGAGAGGTTCAGCGGTCGAAACAGAAGGCTTTTTATCACAGGAAAGGAAATCAGCCCTCGACAAATTAACTGGCAGAAAAAGATTTTTTTGAAAAAATCCCTAAGCCCCGGGGTCACAATTTCATCAAAAATCTGACTTTCGGCAAATCACTCAAAAATGCTGCCAAATGGTTGCAAATGCTCCCCTGAGAGGTTTGGCGGTCAAAACAGAAGGCTTTTTATCACAGGAAAGGAAATCAGCCCTCGACAAATTAACTGGCAGAAAAAGATTTTTTTGAAAAAATCCCTAAGCCCCGGGGTCACAATTTCATCAAAAATCTGACTTTCGGCAAATCACTCAAAAATGCTGCCAAACGCTTGCAACTGCTCCCCTGAGAGGTTTGGCGGTCGAAACAGAAGGCTTTTTATCACAGGAAAAGAAATCAGCCCTCGACAAATTAACTGGCAGAAAAAGATTTTTTTTGAAAAAATCACAATTTCATCAAAAATCTGACTTTCGGCAAATCACTCAAAAATGATGCCAAACGGTTGCAACTGCTCCGCTGAGAGGTTTGGCCGTCGAAACAGAAGGCTTTTTATCACAGGAAAATAAATCAGCCCTCGACAAATTAACTGGCAGAAAAAGATTTTTTTGAAAAAATCCCTAATCCCCGGGGTCACAATTTCATTAAAAATCTGACTTTCGGCAATTCACTCAAAAATGCTGCCAAATGGTTGCAACTGCTCCCCTGAGAGGTTTGGCGGTCGAAACAGAAGGCTTTTTATCACAGGAAAAGAAATTAGCCCTCAACAACTTAACTGGCAGAAAAAGATTTTTTTGAAAAAATCCCTAAGCCCCGGGGTCACAATTTCATCAAAAATCTGACTTTCGGCAAATCACTCAAAAATGCTTCCAAATGGTTGCAACTGCTCCCCTGAGAGGTTTGGCGGTCGAAACAGAAGGCTTTTTATCACAGGAAAAGAAATCAGCCGTCGACAACTTAACTGGCAGAAAAAGATTTTTTTGAAAAAATCCCTAAGCCCCGGGGTCACAATTTCATCAAAAATCTGACATTCGGCAATTCACTCAAAAATGCTGCCAAACGATTGCAAATGCTCCCCTGAGAGGTTTGGCGGTCGAAACAGAAGGCTTTTTATCACAGGAAAAGAAATCAGCCCTCGACAAATTAACTGGCAGAAAAAGATTTTTTTGAAAAAATCACAATTTCATCAAAAATCTGACTTTCGGCAAATCACTCAAAAATGCTGCCAAACAGTTGCAACTGCTCCCCTGAAAGGTTTGGCCGTCGAAACAGAAGGCTTTTTATCACAGGAAAAGAAATCAGCCCTCGACAAATTAACTGGCAGAAAAAGATTTTTTTGAAAAAATTCCTAATCCCCACGGTCACAATTTCATTAAAAATCTGACTTTCGGCAATTCACTCAAAAATGCTGCCAAATGGTTGCAAATGCTCCCCTGAGAGGTTTGGCGGGCGCAACAGAAGGCTTTTTATCACAGTAAAAGAAATCAGCCCTCGACAAATTAACTGGCAGAAAAAGATTTTTTTGAAAAAATCACAATTTCATCAAAAATCTGACTTTCGGCAAATCACTCAAAAATGATGCCAAACGGTTGCAACTGCTCCGCTGAGAGGTTTGGCGGTCGAAACAGAAGGCTTTTTATCACTGGAAAAGAAATCAGCCCTCGACAACTTAACTGGCAGAAAAAGATTTTTTTGAAAAAATCCCTAAGCCCCGGGGTCACAATTTCATCAAAAATCTGACTTTCGGCAAATCCCTCAAAAATGCTGCCAAATGGTTGCAAATGCTCCCCGGAGAGGTTTGGCGGTCGAAACAGAAGGCTTTTTATCACAGGAAAGGAAATCAGCCCTCGACAAATTAACTGGCAGAAAAAGATTTTTTTGAAAAAATCCCTAAGCCCCGGGGTCACAATTTCATCAAAAATCTGACTTTCGGCAAATCACTCAAAAATGCTGCCAAATGGTTGCAAATGCTCCCCTGAGAGGTTTGGCGGTCAAAACAGAAGGCTTTTTATCACAGGAAAGGAAATCAGCCCTCGACAAATTAACTGGCAGAAAAAGATTTTTTTGAAAAAATCCCTAAGCCCCGGGGTCACAATTTCATCAAAAATCTGACTTTCGGCAAATCACTCAAAAATGCTGCCAAATGGTTGCAACTGCTCCCCTGAGAGGTTTGGCGGTCGAAACAGAAGGCTTTTTATCACAGGAAAAGAAATCAGCCGTCGACAACTTAACTGGCAGAAAAAGATTTTTTTGAAAAAATCCCTAAGCCCCGGGGTCACAATTTCATCAAAAATCTGACATTCGGCAATTCACTCAAAAATGCTGCCAAACGATTGCAAATGCTCCCCTGAGAGGTTTGGCGGTCGAAACAGAAGGCTTTTTATCACAGGAAAAGAAATCAGCCCTCGACAAATTAACTGGCAGAAAAAGATTTTTTTGAAAAAATCACAATTTCATCAAAAATCTGACTTTCGGCAAATCACTCAAAAATGCTGCCAAACAGTTGCAACTGCTCCCCTGAAAGGTTTGGCCGTCGAAACAGAAGGCTTTTTATCACAGGAAAAGAAATCAGCCCTCGACAAATTAACTGGCAGAAAAAGATTTTTTTGAAAAAATTCCTAATCCCCACGGTCACAATTTCATTAAAAATCTGACTTTCGGCAATTCACTCAAAAATGCTGCCAAATGGTTGCAAATGCTCCCCTGAGAGGTTTGGCGGGCGCAACAGAAGGCTTTTTATCACAGTAAAAGAAATCAGCCCTCGACAAATTAACTGGCAGAAAAAGATTTTTTTGAAAAAATCACAATTTCATCAAAAATCTGACTTTCGGCAAATCACTCAAAAATGATGCCAAACGGTTGCAACTGCTCCGCTGAGAGGTTTGGCCGTCGAAACAGAAGGCTTTTTATCACAGGAAAGGAAATCAGCCCTCGACAAATTAACTGGCAGAAAAAGATTTTTTTGAAAAAATCCCTAAGCCCCGGGGTCACAATTTCATCAAAAATCTGACTTTCGGCAAATCACTCAAAAATGGTGCTAAACAGTTGCAACTGCTCCCCTGAGAGGTTTGGCGGTCGAAACGGAAGGCTTTTTATCACTGGAAAAGAAATCAGCCCTCGACAACTTAACTGGCAGAAAAAGATTTTTTTGAAAAAATCCCTAAGCCCCGGGGTCACAATTTCATCAAAAATCTGACTTCCGGCAAATCACTCAAAAATGCTGCCAAACGGTTGCAACTGCTCCCATGAGAGGTTTGGCGGTCGAAACAGAAGGCTTTTTATCACAGTAAAAGAAATCAGCCCTCGACAAATTAACTGGGAGAAAAAGATTTTTTTGAAAAAATCACAATTTCATCAAAAATCTGACTTTCAGCAAATCACTCAAAAATGCTGCCAAATGGTTGCAAATGCTCCCCGGAGAGGTTTGGCGGTCGAAACAGAAGGCTTTTTATCACAGGAAAGGAAATCAGCCCTCGACAAATTAACTGGCAGAAAAAGATTTTTTTGAAAAAATCCCTAAGCCCCGGGGTCACAATTTCATCAAAAATCTGACTTTCGGCAAATCACTCAAAAATGCTGCCAAATGGTTGCAAATGCTCCCCTGAGAGGTTTGGCGGTCAAAACAGAAGGCTTTTTATCACAGGAAAGGAAATCAGCCCTCGACAAATTAACTGGCAGAAAAAGATTTTTTTGAAAAAATCCCTAAGCCCCGGGGTCACAATTTCATCAAAAATCTGACTTTCGGCAAATCACTCAAAAATGCTGCCAAACGCTTGCAACTGCTCCCCTGAGAGGTTTGGCGGGCGCAACAGAAGGCTTTTTATCACAGGAAAAGAAATCAGCCCTCGACAAATTAACTGGCAGAAAAAGATTTTTTTGAAAAAATTCCTAATCCCCACGGTCACAATTTCATTAAAAATCTGACTTTCGGCAATTCACTCAAAAATGCTGCCAAATGGTTGCAAATGCTCCCCTGAGAGGTTTGGCGGGCGCAACAGAAGGCTTTTTATCACAGTAAAAGAAATCAGCCCTCGACAAATTAACTGGCAGAAAAAGATTTTTTTGAAAAAATCACAATTTCATCAAAAATCTGACTTTCGGCAAATCACTCAAAAATGATGCCAAACGGTTGCAACTGCTCCGCTGAGAGGTTTGGCCGTCGAAACAGAAGGCTTTTTATCACAGGAAAGGAAATCAGCCCTCGACAAATTAACTGGCAGAAAAAGATTTTTTTGAAAAAATCCCTAAGCCCCGGGGTCACAATTTCATCAAAAATCTGACTTTCGGCAAATCACTCAAAAATGGTGCTAAACAGTTGCAACTGCTCCCCTGAGAGGTTTGGCGGTCGAAACGGAAGGCTTTTTATCACTGGAAAAGAAATCAGCCCTCGACAACTTAACTGGCAGAAAAAGATTTTTTTGAAAAAATCCCTAAGCCCCGGGGTCACAATTTCATCAAAAATCTGACTTCCGGCAAATCACTCAAAAATGCTGCCAAACGGTTGCAACTGCTCCCATGAGAGGTTTGGCGGTCGAAACAGAAGGCTTTTTATCACAGTAAAAGAAATCAGCCCTCGACAAATTAACTGGGAGAAAAAGATTTTTTTGAAAAAATCACAATTTCATCAAAAATCTGACTTTCAGCAAATCACTCAAAAATGCTGCCAAATGGTTGCAAATGCTCCCCGGAGAGGTTTGGCGGTCGAAACAGAAGGCTTTTTATCACAGGAAAGGAAATCAGCCCTCGACAAATTAACTGGCAGAAAAAGATTTTTTTGAAAAAATCCCTAAGCCCCGGGGTCACAATTTCATCAAAAATCTAACTTTCGGCAAATCACTCAAAAATGCTGCCAAATGGTTGCAAATGCTCCCCTGAGAGGTTTGGCGGTCAAAACAGAAGGCTTTTTATCACAGGAAAGGAAATCAGCCCTCGACAAATTAACTGGCAGAAAAAGATTTTTTTGAAAAAATCCCTAAGCCCCGGGGTCACAATTTCATCAAAAATCTGACTTTCGGCAAATCACTCAAAAATGCTGCCAAACGCTTGCAACTGCTCCCCTGAGAGGTTTGGCGGGCGCAACAGAAGGCTTTTTATCACAGGAAAAGAAATCAGCCCTCGACAAATTAACTGGCAGAAAAAGATTTTTTTGAAAAAATCACAATTTCATCAAAAATCTGACTTTCGGCAAATCACTCAAAAATGATGCCAAACGGTTGCAACTGCTCCGCTGAGAGGTTTGGCCGTCGAAACAGAAGGCTTTTTATCACAGGAAAAGAAATCAGCCCTCGACAAATTAACTGGCAGAAAAAGATTTTTTTGAAAAAATCCCTAATCCCCGGGGTCACAATTTCATTAAAAATCTGACTTTCGGCAATTCACTCAAAAATGCTGCCAAATGGTTGCAACTGCTCCCCTGAGAGGTTTGGCGGTCGAAACAGAAGGCTTTTTATCACAGTAAAAGAAATCAGCCCTCGACAAATTAACTGGCAGAAAAAGATTTTTTTGAAAAAATCTCTAAGCCCCGGGGTCACAATTTCATCAAAAATCTGACTTTCAGCAAATCACTCAAAAATGATGCCAAACGGTTGCAACTGCTCCCCTGAGAGGTTTGGCGGTCGAAACAGAAGGCTTTTTATCACAGGAAAAGAAATAAGCCCTCGACAACTTAACTGGCAGAAAAAGATTTTTTTGAAAAAATCCCTAAGCCCCGGGGTCACAATTTCATCAAAAATCTGACTTTCGGCAAATCACTCAAAAATGGTGCTAAACAGTTGCAACTGCTCCCCTGAGAGGTTTGGCGGTCGAAACAGAAGGCTTTTTATCACAGGAAAAGAAATCAGCCCTCTACAACTTAACTGGCAGAAAAAGATTTTTTTGAAAAAATCCCTAAGCCCCGGGGTCACAATTTCATCAAAAATCTGACTTCCGGCAAATCACTCAAAAATGCTGCCAAACGGTTGCAACTGCTCCCCTGAGAGGTTTGGCGGTCGAAACAGAAGGCTTTTTATCACAGGAAAAGAAATTAGCCCTCGACAAATTAACTGGCAAAAAAAGATTTTTTTGAAAAAATCCCTAAGCCCCGGGGTCACAATTTCATAAAAAATCTGACTTCCGGCAAATCACTCAAAAATGCTGCCAAACGGTTGCACTGCTCCCCTGAGAGGTTTGGCGGTCGAAACAGAAGGCTTTTTATCACAGGAAAAGAAATCAGCCCTCGACAAATTAACTGGCAGAAAAAGATTTTTTTGAAAAAATCACAATTTCATCAAAAATCTGAATTTCGGCAAATCACTCAAAAATGCTGCCAAACGGTTGCAACTGCTCCCCTGAGAGGTTTGGCGGTCGAAACAGAAGGCTTTTTATCACAGGAAAAGAAATTAGCCCTCGACAAATTAACTGGCAAAAAAAGATTTTTTTGAAAAAATCCCTAAGCCCCGGGGTCACAATTTCATCAAAAATCTGACTTTCGGCAATTCATTCAAAAATGCTGCCAAATGGTTGCAAATGCTCCCCTGAGAGGTTTGGCGGTCGAAACAGAAGGCTTTTTATCACAGGAAAGGAAATCAGCCCTCGACAAATTAACTGGCAGAATTTTTTTTTTTGAAAAAATCCCTAAGCCCCGGGGTCACAATTTCATCAAAAATCTGACTTTCGGCAAATCACTCAAAAATGCTGCCAAACGGTTGCAAATGCTCCCCTGAGAGGTTTGGCGGTCGAAACAGAACGCTTTATCACAGGAAAAGAAATCAGCCCTCGACAAATTAACTGGCAGAAAAAGATTTTTTTGAAAAAATCACAATTTCATCAAAAATCTGACTTTCGGCAAACCACTCAAAAATGATGCCAAACGGTTGCAACTGCTCCGCTGAGAGGTTTGGCGGTCGAAACAGAAGGCTTTTTATCACTGGAAAAGAAATCAGCCCTCGACAACTTAACTGGCAGAAAAAGATTTTTTTGAAAAAATCCCTAAGCCCCGGGGTCACAATTTCATCAAAAATCTGACTTTCGGCAAATCACTCAAAAATGGTGCTAAACAGTTGCAACTGCTCCCCTGAGAGGTTTGGCGGTCGAAACGGAAGGCTTTTTATCACTGGAAAAGAAATCAGCCCTCGACAACTTAACTGGCAGAAAAAGATTTTTTTGAAAAAATCCCTAAGCCCCGGGGTCACAATTTCATCAAAAATCTGACTTCCGGCAAATCACTCAAAAATGCTGCCAAACGGTTGCAACTGCTCCCATGAGAGGTTTGGCGGTCGAAACAGAAGGCTTTTTATCACAGTAAAAGAAATCAGCCCTCGACAAATTAACTGGGAGAAAAAGATTTTTTTGAAAAAATCACAATTTCATCAAAAATCTGACTTTCAGCAAATCACTCAAAAATGCTGCCAAATGGTTGCAAATGCTCCCCGGAGAGGTTTGGCGGTCGAAACAGAAGGCTTTTTATCACAGGAAAGGAAATCAGCCCTCGACAAATTAACTGGCAGAAAGAGATTTTTTTGAAAAAATCCCTAAGCCCCGGGGTCACAATTTCATCAAAAATCTGACTTTCGGCAAATCACTCAAAAATGCTGCCAAATGGTTGCAAATGCTCCCCTGAGAGGTTTGGCGGTCAAAACAGAAGGCTTTTTATCACAGGAACGGAAATCAGCCCTCGACAAATTAACTGGCAGAAAAAGATTTTTTTGAAAAAATCCCTAAGCCCCGGGGTCACAATTTCATCAAAAATCTGACTTTCGGCAAATCACTCAAAAATGCTGCCAAACGCTTGCAACTGCTCCCCTGAGAGGTTTGGCGGTCGAAACAGAAGGCTTTTTATCACAGGAAAAGAAATCAGCCCTCGACAAATTAACTGGCAGAAAAAGATTTTTTTGAAAAAATCACAATTTCATCAAAAATCTGACTTTCGGCAAACCACTCAAAAATGATGCCAAACGGTTGCAACTGCTCCGCTGAGAGGTTTGGCGGTCGAAACAGAAGGCTTTTTATCACTGGAAAAGAAATCAGCCCTCGACAACTTAACTGGCAGAAAAAGATTTTTTTGAAAAAATCCCTAAGCCCCGGGGTCACAATTTCATCAAAAATCTGACTTTCGGCAAATCACTCAAAAATGGTGCTAAACAGTTGCAACTGCTCCCCTGAGAGGTTTGGCGGTCGAAACGGAAGGCTTTTTATCACTGGAAAAGAAATCAGCCCTCGACAACTTAACTGGCAGAAAAAGATTTTTTTGAAAAAATCCCTAAGCCCCGGGGTCACAATTTCATCAAAAATCTGACTTCCGGCAAATCACTCAAAAATGCTGCCAAACGGTTGCAACTGCTCCCATGAGAGGTTTGGCGGTCGAAACAGAAGGCTTTTTATCACAGGAAAAGAAATCAGCCCTCGACAAATTAACTGGGAGAAAAAGATTTTTTTGAAAAAATCACAATTTCATCAAAAATCTGACTTTCAGCAAATCACTCAAAAATGCTGCCAAATGGTTGCAAATGCTCCCCGGAGAGGTTTGGCGGTCGAAACAGAAGGCTTTTTATCACAGGAAAGGAAATGAGCCCTCGACAAATTAACTGGCAGAAAAAGATTTTTTTGAAAAAATCACAATTTCATCAAAAATCTGACTTTCGGCAATTCACTCAAAAATGCTGCCAAATGGTTGCAACTGCTCCCCTGAGAGGTTTGCTGGTCGAAACAGAAGGCTTTTTATCACAGGAAAAGAAATCAGCCCTCGACAAGTTAACTGGCAGAAAAAGATTTTTTTGAAAAAATCGCTAAGCCCCGGGGTCACAATTTCATCAAAAATCTGACTTTCGGCAATTCATTCAAAAATGCTGCCAAATGCTTGCAAATGCTCCCCTTAGAGGTTTGGCGATCGAAACAGAAGGCATTTTAGCACAGGAAAGGAAATCAGCCCTCGACAAATTAACTGGCAGAAAAAGATTTTTTTGAAAAAATCCCTAAGCCCCGGGGTCACAATTTCATCAAAAATCTGACTTCCGGCAAATCACTCAAAAATGCTGCCAAACGGTTGCAACTGCTCCCATGAGAGGTTTGGCGGTCGAAACAGAAGGCTTTTTATCACAGTAAAAGAAATCAGCCCTCGACAAATTAACTGGGAGAAAAAGATTTTTTTGAAAAAATCACAATTTCATCAAAAATCTGACTTTCAGCAAATCACTCAAAAATGCTGCCAAATGGTTGCAAATGCTCCCCGGAGAGGTTTGGCGGTCGAAACAGAAGGCTTTTTATCACAGGAAAGGAAATCAGCCCTCGACAAATTAACTGGCAGAAAAAGATTTTTTTGAAAAAATCCCTAAGCCCCGGGGTCACAATTTCATCAAAAATCTGACTTTCGGCAAATCACTCAAAAATGCTGCCAAATGGTTGCAAATGCTCCCCTGAGAGGTTTGGCGGTCAAAACAGAAGGCTTTTTATCACAGGAACGGAAATCAGCCCTCGACAAATTAACTGGCAGAAAAAGATTTTTTTGAAAAAATCCCTAAGCCCCGGGGTCACAATTTCATCAAAAATCTGACTTTCGGCAAATCACTCAAAAATGCTGCCAAACGCTTGCAACTGCTCCCCTGAGAGGTTTGGCGGTCGAAACAGAAGGCTTTTTATCACAGGAAAAGAAATCAGCCCTCGACAAATTAACTGGCAGAAAAAGATTTTTTTGAAAAAATCACAATTTCATCAAAAATCTGACTTTCGGCAAACCACTCAAAAATGATGCCAAACGGTTGCAACTGCTCCGCTGAGAGGTTTGGCGGTCGAAACAGAAGGCTTTTTATCACTGGAAAAGAAATCAGCCCTCGACAACTTAACTGGCAGAAAAAGATTTTTTTGAAAAAATCCCTAAGCCCCGAGGTCACAATTTCATCAAAAATCTGACTTTCGGCAAATCACTCAAAAATGGTGCTAAACAGTTGCAACTGCTCCCCTAAGAGGTTTGGCGGTCGAAACGGAAGGCTTTTTATCACTGGAAAAGAAATCAGCCCTCGACAACTTAACTGGCAGAAAAAGATTTTTTTGAAAAAATCCCTAAGCCCCGGGGTCACAATTTCATCAAAAATCTGACTTCCGGCAAATCACTCAAAAATGCTGCCAAACGGTTGCAACTGCTCCCATGAGAGGTTTGGCGGTCGAAACAGAAGGCTTTTTATCACAGTAAAAGAAATCAGCCCTCGACAAATTAACTGGGAGAAAAAGATTTTTTTGAAAAAATCACAATTTCATCAAAAATCTGACTTTCAGCAAATCACTCAAAAATGCTGCCAAATGGTTGCAAATGCTCCCCGGAGAGGTTTGGCGGTCGAAACAGAAGGCTTTTTATCACAGGAAAGGAAATGAGCCCTCGACAAATTAACTGGCAGAAAAAGATTTTTTTGAAAAAATCCCTAAGCCCCGGGGTCACAATTTCATCAAAAATCTGACTTTCAGCAAATCACTCAAAAATGCTGCCAAACGCTTGCAAATGCTCCCCTGAGAGGCTTGGCGGACGAAACAGAAGGCTTTTTATCACAGGAAAAGAAATCAGCCCTCGACAAATTAACTGGCAGAAAAAGATTTTTTTGAAAAAATCACAATTTCATCAAAAATCTGACTTTCGGCAATTCACTCAAAAATGCTGCCAAATGGTTGCAACTGCTCCCCTGAGAGGTTTGGTGGTCGAAACAGAAGGCTTTTTATCACAGGAAAAGAAATCAGCCCTCGACAAGTTAACTGGCAGAAAAAGATTTTTTTGAAAAAATCGCTAAGCCCCGGGGTCACAATTTCATCAAAAATCTGACTTTCGGCAATTCATTCAAAAATGCTGCCAAATGCTTGCAAATGCTCCCCTTAGAGGTTTGGCGATCGAAACAGAAGGCATTTTAGCACAGGAAAGGAAATCAGCCCTCGACAAATTAACTGGCAGAAAAAGATTTTTTTGAAAAAATCCCTAAGCCCCGGGGTCACAATTTCATCAAAAATCTGATTTTCGGCAAATCACTCAAAAATGCTGCCAAACGCTTGCAACTGCTCCCCTGAGAGGTTTGGCGGTCGAAACAAAAGGCTTTTTATCACAGGAAAAGAAATCAGCCCTCGACATATTAACTGGCAGAAAAAGATTTTTTTGAAAAAATCCCTAAGCCCCGGGGTAACAATTTCATCAAAAATCTGACTTTCGGCAACTCACTCAAAAATGGTGCCAAAGAGTTTCAAATGCTCCCCTGAGAGGTTTGGAGGGCGAAACAGAAGGCGTTTTATCACAGGAAAAGAAATCAGCCCTCGACAACTTAACGGGCAGAAAAAGATTTTTTTGAAAAAATCCCTAAGCCGGGCCCGGGGTCACAATTTCATCAAAAACCTGACTTTCGGTAAATCACTCAAAAATGCTGCCAAACGGTTGCAGGGTCACAATTTCATGAAAAAAATCTGACTTTCGGCAATTCACTCAAAAATGGTGCCAAACAGTTGCAACTGCTCCCCTGAGAGGTTTGGCGGTCGAAACAGAAGGCTTTTTATCACAGGAAAAGAAATCAGCCCTCGACAACGTAACTGGCAGAAAAAGGTTTTTTTGAAAAAATCCCTAAGCCCCGGGGTCACAATTTCATCAAAAATCTGACTTTCGGCAAATCACTCAAAAATGCTGCCAAATGGTTACAACTGCTCCCCTGAGAGGTTTGGCAGTCGAAACAGAAGGCTTTTTATCACAGGAAAAGAAATCAGCCGTCGACAACTTAACTGTCAGAAAAAGATTTTTTTGAAAAAATCCCTAAGCCCCGGGGTCACAATTTCATCAAAAATCTGACATTCGGCAATTCACTCAAAAATGCTGCCAAACGATTGCAAATGCTCCCCTGAGAGGTTTGGCGGTCGAAACAGAAGGCTTTTTATCACAGGAAAAGAAATCAGCCCTCGACAAATTAACTGGCAGAAAAAGATTTTTTTGAAAAAATCACAATTTCATCAAAAATCTGACTTTCGGCAAATCACTCAAAAATGCTGCCAAACAGTTGCAACTGCTCCCCTGAAAGGTTTGGCCGTCGAAACAGAAGGCTTTTTATCACAGGAAACGAAATCAGCCCTCGACAAATTAACTGGCAGAAAAAGATTTTTTTGAAAAAATCCCTAATCCCCGGGGTCACAATTTCATTAAAAATCTGACTTTCGGCAATTCACTCAAAAATGCTGCCAAATGGTTGCAAATGCTCCCCTGAGAGGTTTGGCGGGCGCAACAGAAGGCTTTTTATCACAGTAAAAGAAATCAGCCCTCGACAAATTAACTGGCAGAAAAAGATTTTTTTGAAAAAATCTCTAAGCCCCGGGGTCACAATTTCATCAAATATCTGACTTTCAGCAAATCACTCAAAAATGATGCCAAACGGTTGCAACTGCTCCCCTGAGAGGTTTGCGGTCGAAACAGAAGGCTTTTTATCACAGGAAAAGAAATAAGCCCTCGACAACTTAACTGGCAGAAAAAGATTTTTTTGAAAAAATCCCTAAGCCCCGGGGTCACAATTTCATCAAAAATCTGACTTTCGGCAAATCACTCAAAAATGGTGCTAAACAGTTGCAACTGCTCCCCTGAGAGGTTTGGCGGTCGAAACAGAAGGCTTTTTATCACAGGAAAAGAAATCAGCCCTCTACAACTTAACTGGCAGAAAAAGATTTTTTTGAAAAAATCCCTAAGCCCCGGTGTCACAATTTCATCAAAAATCTGACTTCCGGCAAATCACTCAAAAATGCTGCCAAACGGTTGCAACTGCTCCCCTGAGAGGTTTGGCGGTCGAAACAGAAGGCTTTTTATCACAGGAAAAGAAATTAGCCCTCGACAAATTAACTGGCAAAAAAAGATTTTTTTGAAAAAATCCCTAAGCCCCGGGGTCACAATTTCATAAAAAATCTGACTTCCGGCAAATCACTCAAAAATGCTGCCAAACGGTTGCACTGCTCCCCTGAGAGGTTTGGCGGTCGAAACAGAAGGCTTTTTATCACAGGAAAAGAAATCAGCCCTCGACAAATTAACTGGCAGAAAAAGATTTTTTTGAAAAAATCACAATTTCATCAAAAATCTGAATTTCGGCAAATCACTCAAAAATGCTGCCAAACGGTTGCAACTGCTCCCCTGAGAGGTTTGGCGGTCGAAACAGAAGGCTTTTTATCACAGGAAAAGAAATTAGCCCTCGACAAATTAACTGGCAAAAAAAGATTTTTTTGAAAAAATCCCTAAGCCCCGGGGTCACAATTTCATAAAAAATCTGACTTTCGGCAAATCACTCCAAAATGCTGCCAAACGGTTGCAACTGCTCCCCTGAGAGGTTTGGCGGTCGAAACAGAAGGCTTTTTATCACAGGAAAAGAAATCAGCCCTCGACAAATTAACTGGCAGAATTTTTTTTTTTGAAAAAATCCCTAAGCCCCGGGGTCACAATTTCATCAAAAATCTGACTTTCGGCAAATCACTCAAAAATGCTGCCAAACGGTTGCAAATGCTCCCCTGAGAGGTTTGGCGGTCGAAACAGAACGCTTTTTATCACAGGAAAAGAAATCAGCCCTCGACAAATTAACTGGCAGAAAAAGATTTTTTTGAAAAAATCACAATTTCATCAAAAATCTGACTTTCGGCAAATCACTCAAAAATGATGCCAAACGGTTGCAACTGCTCCGCTGAGAGGTTTGGCGGTCGAAACAGAAGGCTTTTTATCACTGGAAAAGAAATCAGCCCTCGACAACTTAACTGGCAGAAAAAGATTTTTTTGAAAAAATCCCTAAGCCCCGGGGTCACAATTTCATCAAAAATCTGACTTTCGGCAAATCACTAAAAAATGGTGCTAAACAGTTGCAACTGCTCCCCTGAGAGGTTTGGCGGTCGAAACGGAAGGCTTTTTATCACTGGAAAAGAAATCAGCCCTCGACAACTTAACTGGCAGAAAAAGATTTTTTTGAAAAAATCCCTAAGCACCGGGGTCACAATTTCATCAAAAATCTGACTTCCGGCAAATCACTCAAAAATGCTGCCAAACGGTTGCAACTGCTCCCATGAGAGGTTTGGCGGTCGAAACAGAAGGCTTTTTATCACAGTAAAAGAAATCAGCCCTCGACAAATTAACTGGGAGAAAAAGATTTTTTTGAAAAAATCACAATTTCATCAAAAATCTGACTTTCGGCAAATCACTCAAAAATGCTGCCAAATGGTTACAAATGCTCCCCGGAGAGGTTTGGCGGTCGAAACAGAAGGCTTTTTATCACAGGAAAGGAAATCAGCCCTCGACAAATTAACTGGCAGAAAAAGATTTTTTTGAAAAAATCCCTAAGCCCCGGGGTCACAATTTCATCAAAAATCTGACTTTCGGCAATACATTCAAAAATGCTGCCAAATGGTTGCAAATGCTCCCCTGAGATGTTTGGCGGTCGAAACAGAAGGCTTTTTATCACAGGAAAGGAAATCAGCCCTCGACAAATTAACTGGCAGAAAAAGATTTTTTTGAAAAAATCCCTAAGCCCCGGGGTCACAATTTCATCAAAAATCTGACTTTCGGCAAATCACTCAAAAATGCTGCCAAATGGTTGCAAATGCTCCCCTGAGAGGTTTGGCGGTCAAAACAGAAGGCTTTTTATCACAGGAAAGGAAATCAGCCCTCGAAAAATTAACTGTCAGAAAAAGATTTTTTTGAAAAAATCCCTAAGCCCCGGGGTCACAATTTCATCAAAAATCTGACTTTCGGCAAATCACTCAAAAATGCTGCCAAACGCTTGCAACTGCTCCCCTGAGAGGTTTGGCGGTCGAAACAGAAGGCTTTTTATCACAGGAAAAGAAATCAGCCCTCGACAAATTAACTGGCAGAAAAAGATTTTTTTGAAAAAATCACAATTTCATCAAAAATCTGACTTTCGGCAAATCACTCAAAAATGATGCCAAACGGTTGCAACTGCTCCGCTGAGAGGTTTGGCGGTCGAAACAGAAGGCTTTTTATCACAGGAAAAGAAATCAGCCCTCGACAACTTAACTGGCAGAAAAAGATTTTTTTGAAAAAATCCCTAAGCCCCGGGGTCACAATTTCATCAAAAATCTGACTTCCGGCAAATCACTCAAAAATGCTGCCAAACGGTTGCAACTGCTCCGCTGAGAGGTTTGGCGGTCGAAACAGAAGGCTTTTTATCACAGGAAAAGAAATCAGACCTCGACAAATTAACTGGGAGAAAAAGATTTTTTTGAAAAAATCCCTAAGCCCCGGGGTCACAATTTCATCAAAAATCTGACTTTCGGCAAATCACTCAAAAATGGTGCTAAACAGTTGCAACTGCTCCCCTGAGAGGTTTGGCGGTCGAAACAGAAGGCTTTTTATCACTGGAAAAGAAATCAGCCCTCGACAACTTAACTGGCAGAAAAAGATTTTTTTGAAAAAATCCCTAAGCCCCGGGGTGACAATTTCATCAAAAATCTGACTTTAGGCAAATCACTCAAAAATGCTGCCAAATGGTTGCAACTGCTCCCCTGAGAGGTTTGGCGGTCGAAACAGAAGGCTTTTTATCACAGGAAAAGAAATCAGCCCTCGACAACTTAACTGGCAGAAAAAGATTTTTTTGAAAAAATCCCTATGCCCCGGGATCACAATTTCATCAAAAATCTGAATTTCGGCAAATCACTCAAAAATGCAGCCAAACGGTTGCAACTGCTCCCCTGAGAGGTTTGGCAGTCGAAACAGAAGGCTTTTTATCACAGGAAAAGAAATTAGCCCTCGACCAATTAACTGGCAAAAAAAGATTTTTTTGAAAAAATCCCTAAGCCCCGGGTCACAATTTCATCAAAAATCTGACTTTCGGCAAATCACTCAAAAATGGTGCTAAACAGTTGCAACTGCTCCCCTGAGAGGTTTGGCGGTCGAAACAGAAGGCTTTTTATCACAGGAAAAGAAATCAGCCCTCGACAAATTAACTGGCAGAAAAGGATTTTTTTGAAAAAATCCCTAAGCCCCGGGGTCACAATTTCATTAAAAATCTGACTTTCGGCAATTCACTCAAAAATGTTGCCAAATGGTTGCAACTGCTCCCCTGAGAGGTTTGGCGGTCGAAACAGAAGGCTTTTTATCACAGGAAAAGAAATTAGCCCTCAACAACTTAACTGGCAGAAAAAGATTTTTTTGAAAAAATCCCTAAGCCCCGGGGTCACAATTTCATCAAAAATCTGACTTTCGGCAAATCACTCAAAAATGGTGCTAAACAGTTGCAACTGCTCCCCTGAGAGGTTTGGCGGTCGAAACAGAAGGCTTTTTATCACAGGAAAAGAAATCAGCCCTCGACAACTTAACTGGCAGAAAAAGATTTTTTTGAAAAAATCCCTAAGCCCCGGGGTCACAATTTCATAAAAAATCTGACTTCCGGCAAATCACTCAAAAATGCTGCCAAACAGTTGCACTGCTCCCCTGAGAGGTTTGGCGGTCAAAACAGAAGGCTTTTTATCACAGGAAAAGAAATCAGCCCTCGACAAATTAACTGGCAGAAAAAGATTTTTTTGAAAAAATCACAATTTCATCAAAAATCTGAATTTCGGCAAATCACTCAAAAATGCTGCCAAACGGTTGCAACTGCTCCCCTGAGAGGTTTGGCGGTCGAAACAGAAGGCTTTTTATCACAGGAAAAGAAATTAGCCCTCGACAAATTAACTGGCAAAAAAAGATTTTGTTGAAAAAATCCCTAAGCCCCGGGGTCACAATTTCATCAAAAATCTGACTTTCGGCAATTCATTCAAAAATGCTGCCAAATGGTTGCAAATGCTCCCCTGAGAGGTTTGGAGGTCGAAACAGAAGGCTGTTTATCACAGGAAAGGAAATCAGCCCTCGACAACTTAAATGGCAGAAAAAGATTTTTTTGAAAAAATCCCTAAGCCCCGGGGTCACAATTTCATCAAAAATCTGACTTTCGGCAAATCACTCAAAAATGGTGCTAAACAGTTGCAACTGCTCCCCTGAGAGGTTTGGCGGTCGAAACGGAAGGCTTTTTATCACTGGAAAAGAAATCAGCCCTCGACAACTTAACTGGCAGAAAAAGATTTTTTTGAAAAAATCCCTAAGCCCCGGGCTCACAATTTCATCAAAAATCTGACTTCCGGCAAATCACTCAAAAATGCTGCCAAACGGTTGCAACTGCTCCCCTGAGAGGTTTGGCGGTCGAAACAGAAGGCTTTTTATCACAGGAAAAGAAATCAGCCCTCGACAACTTAACTGGCAGAAAAAGATTTTTTTGAAAAAATCACAATTTCATCAAAAATCTGAATTTCGGCAAATCACTCAAAAATACTGGCAAACGGTTGCAACTGCTCCCCTGAGAGGTTTGGCGGTCGAAACAGAAGGCTTTTTATCACAGGAAAAGAAATTAGCCCTCGACAAATTAACTGGCAGAAAAAGATTTTTTTGACAAAATCCCTAAGCCCCGGGGTCACAATTTCATCAAAAATCTGACTTTCGGCAATTCATTCAAAAATGCTGCCAAATGGTTGCAAATGCTCCCCTGAGAGGTTTGGCGGTCGAAACAGAAGGCTTTTTATCACAGGAAAGGAAATCAGCCCTCGACAAATTAACTGGTAGAAAAAGATTTTTTTGAAAAAATCCCTAAACCCCGGGGTTACAATTTCATCAAAAATCTGATTTTCGGCAAATCACTCAAAAATGCTGCCAAACGCTTGCAAATGCTCCCCTGAGAGGTTTGGCCGTCGAAACAGAAGGCTTTTTATCACAGGAAAAGAAATCAGCCCTCGACAAATTAACTGGCAGAAAAAGATTTTTTTGAAAAAATCACAATTTCATCAAAAATCTGAATTTCGGCAAATCACTCAAAAATGCTGCCAAACGGTTGCAACTGCTCCCCTGAGAGGTTTGGCGGTCGAAACAGAAGGCTTTTTATCACAGGAAAAGAAATTTGCCCTCGACAAATTAACTGGCAAAAAAAGATTTTTTTGAAAAAATCCCTAAGCCCCGGGGTCACAAATTTCATCAAAAATCTGACTTTCGGCAATTCATTCAAAAATGCTGCCAAATGGTTGCAAATGCTCCCCTGAGATGTTTGGCGGTCGAAACAGAAGGCTTTTTATCACAGGAAAGGAAATCAGCCCTCGACAATTTAACTGGCAGAAAAAGATTTTTTGGAAAAAATCCCTAAGCTCCGGGGTCACAATTTCATCAAAAATCTGACTTTCGGCAATTCATTCAAAAATGCTGCCAAATGGTTGCAAATGCTCCCCTGAGAGGTTTGGAGGTCGAAACAGAAGGCTATTTATCACAGGAAAGGAAATCAGCCCTCGACGAATTAACTGGCAGAAAAAGATTTTTTTGAAAAAATCCCTAAGCCCCGGGGTCACAATTTCATCAAAAATCTGACTTTCGGCAAATCACTCAAAAATGGTGCTAAACAGTTTCAACTGCTCCCCTGAGAGGTTTGGCGGTCGAAACAGAAGGCTTTTTATCACAGGAAAAGAAATCAGCCCTCGACAAATTAACTGGCAGAAAAAGATTTTTTTGAAAAAATCACAATTTCATCAAAAATCTGACTTTCGGCAAATCACTCAAAAATGATGCCAAACGGTTGCAACTGCTCCGCTGAGAGGTTTGGCGGTCGAAACAGAAGGCTTTTTATCACAGGAAAAGAAATCAGCCCTCGACAACTTAACTGGCAGAAAAAGATTTTTTTGAAAAAATCCCTAAGCCCCGGGGTCACAATTTCATCAAAAATCTGACTTCCGGCAAATCACTCAAAAATGCTGCCAAACGGTTGCAACTGCTCCCCTGAGAGGTTTGGCGGTCGAAACAGAAGGCTTTTTATCACAGGAAAAGAAATCAGACCTTGACAAATTAACTGGGAGAAAAAGATTTTTTTGAAAAAATCCCTAAGCCCCGGGGTCACAATTTCATCAAAAATCTGACTTTCGGCAAATCACTCAAAAATGCTGCCAAACGCTTGCAAATGCTCCCCTGAGAGGTTTGGCGGTCGAAACAGAAGGCTTTTTATCACAGGAAAAGAAATCAGCCCTCGACAAATTAACTGGCAGAAAAAGATTTTTTTGAAAAAATCACAATTTCATCAAAAATCTGAATTTCGGCAAATCACTCAAAAATGCTGCCAAACGGTTGCAACTGCTCCCCTGAGAGGTTTGGCGGTCGAAACAGAAGGCTTTTTATCACAGGAAAAGAAATTTGCCCTCGACAAATTAACTGGCAAAAAAAGATTTTTTTGAAAAAATCCCTAAGCCCCGGGGTCACAAATTTCATCAAAAATCTGACTTTCGGCAATTCATTCAAAAATGCTGCCAAATGGTTGCAAATGCTCCCCTGAGATGTTTGGCGGTCGAAACAGAAGGCTTTTTATCACAGGAAAGGAAATCAGCCCTCGACAATTTAACTGGCAGAAAAAGATTTTTTGGAAAGAATCCCTAAGCCCCGGGGTCACAATTTCATCAAAAATCTGACTTCCGGCAAATCACTCAAAAATGCTGCCAAACGGTTGCAACTGCTCCCCTGAGAGGTTTGGCGGTCGAAACAGAAGGCTTTTTATCACAGGAAAAGAAATCAGCCCTCGACAAATTAACTGGGAGAAAAAGATTTTTTTGAAAAAATCCCTAAGCCCCGGGGTCACAATTTCATCAAAAATCTGACTTTCGGCAAATCACTCAAAAATGGTGCTAAACAGTTGCAACTGCTCCCCTGAGAGGTTTGGCGGTCGAAACAGAAGGCTTTTTATCACTGGAAAAGAAATCAGCCCTCGACAACTTAACTGGCAGAAAAAGATTTTTTTGAAAAAATCCCTAAGCCCCGGGGTCACAATTTCATCAAAAATCTGACTTTCGGCAATTCACTCAAAAATGTTGCCAAATGGTTGCAACTGCTCCCCTGAGAGGTTTGGCGGTCGAAACAGAAGGCTTTTTATCACAGGAAAAGAAATCAGCCCACGACAACTTAACTGGCAGAAAAAGATTTTTTTGAAAAAATCCCTAAGCCCCGGGGTCACAATTTCATTAAAAATCTGACTTTCGGCAATTCACTCAAAAATGTTGCCAAATGGTTGCAACTGCTCCCCTGAGAGGTTTGGCGGTCGAAACAGAAGGCTTTTTATCACAGGAAAAGAAATTAGCCCTCAACAACTTAACTGGCAGAAAAAGATTTTTTTGAAAAAATCCCTAAGCCCCGGGGTCACAATTTCATCAAAAATCTGACTTTCGGCAAATCACTCAAAAATGGTGCTAAACAGTTGCAACTGCTCCCATGAGAGGTTTGGCGGTCAAAACAGAAGGCTTTTTATCACAGGAAAAGAAATCAGCCCTCGACAACTTAACTGGCAGAAAAAGATTTTTTTGAAAAAATCCCTAAGCCCCGGGGTCACAATTTCATAAAAAATCTGACTTCCGGCAAATCACTCAAAAATGCTGCCAAACGGTTGCACTGCTCCCCTGAGAGGTTTGGCGGTCGAAACAGAAGGCTTTTTATCACAGGAAAAGAAATCAGCCCTCGACAAATTAACTGGCAGAAAAAGATTTTTTTGAAAAAATCACAATTTCATCAAAAATCTGAATTTCGGCAAATCACTCAAAAATGCTGCCAAACGGTTGCAACTGCTCCCCTGAGAGGTTTGGCGGTCGAAACAGAAGGCTTTTTATCACAGGAAAAGAAATTAGCCCTCGACAAATTAACTGGCAAAAAAAGATTTTTTTGAAAAAATCCCTAAGCCCCGGGGTCACAATTTCATCAAAAATCTGACTTTCGGCAATTCATTCAAAAACGCTGCCAAATGGTTGCAAATGCTCCCCTGAGAGGTTTGGAGGTCGAAACAGAAGGCTTTTTATCACAGGAAAGGAAATCAGCCCTCGACAAATTAACTGGCAGAAAAAGATTTTTTTGAAAAAATCCCTAAGCCCCGGGGTCACAATTTCATCAAAAATCTGACTTTCGGCAAATCACTCAAAAATGCTGCCAAATGGTTGCAAATGCTCCCCTGAGAGGTTTGGCGGTGGAAACAGAAGGCTTTTTATCACAGGAAAGGAAATCAGCCCTCGACAAATTAACTGGCAGAAAAAGATTTTTTTGAAAAAATCCCTAAGCCCCGGGGTCACAACTTCATCAAAAATCTGACTTTCGGCAAATCACTCAAAAATGCTGCCAAATGGTTGCAACTGCTCCCCTGAGAGGTTTGGTGGTCGAAACAGAAGGCTTTTTATCACAGGAAAAGAAATCAGCCCTCAACAACTTAACTGGCAGAAAAAGATTTTTTTGAAAAAATCGCTAAGCCCCGGGGTCACAATTTCATCAAAAATCTGACTTTCGGCAATTCATTCAAAAATGCTGCCAAATGCTTGCAAATGCTCCCCTTAGAGGTTTGGCGATCGAAACAGAAGGCATTTTAGCACAGGAAAGGAAATCAGCCCTCGACAAATTAACTGGCAGAAAAAGATTTTTTTGAAAAAATCCCTAAGCCCCGGGGTCACAATTTCATCAAAAATCTGATTTTCGGCAAATCACTCAAAAATGCTGCCAAACGCTTGCAACTGCTCCCCTGAGAGGTTTGGCGGTCGAAACAAAAGGCTTTTTATCACAGGAAAAGAAATCAGCCCTCGACATATTAACTGGCAGAAAAAGATTTTTTTGAAAAAATCCCTAAGCCCCGGGGTCACAATTTCATCAAAAATCTGACTTTCGGCAACTCACTCAAAAATGGTGCCAAACAGTTTCAAATGCTCCCCTGAGAGGTTTGGAGGGCGAAACAGAAGGCGTTTTATCACAGGAAAAGAAATCAGCCCTCGACAACTTAACGGGCAGAAAAAGATTTTTTTGAAAAAATCCCTAAGCCGGGCCCGGGGTCACAATTTCATCAAAAACCTGACTTTCGGCAAATCACTCAAAAATGCTGCCAAACGGTTGCAGGGTCACAATTTCATGAAAAAAATCTGACTTTCGGCAATTCACTCAAAAATGGTGCCAAACAGTTGCAACTGCTCCCCTGAGAGGTTTGGCGGTCGAAACAGAAGGCTTTTTATCACAGGAAAAGAAATCAGCCCTCGACAACGTAACTGGCAGAAAAAGGTTTTTTTGAAAAAATCCCTAAGCCCCGGGGTCACAATTTCATCAAAAATCTGACTTTCGGCAAATCACTCAAAAATGCTGCCAAATGGTTACAACTGCTCCCCTGAGAGGTTTGGCAGTCGAAACAGAAGGCTTTTTATCACAGGAAAAGAAATCAGCCGTCGACAACTTAACTGTCAGAAAAAGATTTTTTTGAAAAAATCCCTAAGCCCCGGGGTCACAATTTCATCAAAAATCTGACATTCGGCTATTCACTCAAAAATGCTGCCAAACGATTGCAAATGCTCCCCTGAGAGGTTTGGCGGTCGAAACAGAAGGCTTTTTATCACAGGAAAAGAAATCAGCCCTCGACAAATTAACTGGCAGAAAAAGATTTTTTTGAAAAAATCACAATTTCATCAAAAATCTGACTTTCGGCAAATCACTCAAAAATGCTGCCAAACAGTTGCAACTGCTCCCCTGAAAGGTTTGGCCGTCGAAACAGAAGGCTTTTTATCACAGGAAACGAAATCAGCCCTCGACAAATTAACTGGCAGAAAAAGATTTTTTTGAAAAAATCCCTAATCCCCGGGGTCACAATTTCATTAAAAATCTGACTTTCGGCAATTCACTCAAAAATGCTGCCAAATGGTTGCAAATGCTCCCCTGAGAGGTTTGGCGGGCGCAACAGAAGGCTTTTTATCACAGTAAAAGAAATCAGCCCTCTACAACTTAACTGGCAGAAAAAGATTTTTTTGAAAAAATCCCTAAGCCCCGGGGTCACAATTTCATCAGAAATCTGACTTCCGGCAAATCACTCAAAAATGCTGCCAAACGGTTGCAACTGCTCCCCTGAGAGGTTTGGCGGTCGAAACAGAAGGCTTTTTATCACAGGAAAAGAAATTAGCCCTCGACAAATTAACTGGCAAGAAAAGATTTTTTTGAAAAAATCCCTAAGCCCCGGGGTCACAATTTCATAAAAAATCTGACTTCCGGCAAATCACTCAAAAATGCTGCCAAACGGTTGCACTGCTCCCCTGAGAGGTTTGGCGGTCGAAACAGAAGGCTTTTTATCACAGGAAAAGAAATCAGCCCTCGACAAATTAACTGGCAGAAAAAGATTTTTTTGAAAAAATCACAATTTCATCAAAAATCTGAATTTCGGCAAATCACTCAAAAATGCTGCCAAACGGTTGCAACTGCTCCCCTGAGAGGTTTGGCGGTCGAAACAGAAGGCTTTTTATCACAGGAAAAGAAATTAGCCCTCGACAAATTAACTGGCAAAAAAAGATTTTTTTGAAAAAATCCCTAAGCCCCGGGGTCACAATTTCATCAAAAATCTGACTTTCGGCAATTCATTCAAAAATGCTGCCAAATGGTTGCAAATGCTCCCCTGAGAGGTTTGGCGGTCGAAACAGAAGGCTTTTTATCACAGGAAAGGAAATCAGCCCTCGACAAATTAACTGGCAGAAAAAGATTTTTTTGAAAAAATCCCTAAGTCCCGGGGTCACAATTTCATAAAAAATCTGACTTTCGGCAAATCACTCAAAAATGCTGCCAAACGGTTGCAACTGCTCCCCTGAGAGGTTTGGCGGTCGAAACAGAAGGCTTTTTATCACAGGAAAAGAAATCAGCCCTCGACAAATTAACTGGCAGAATTTTTTTTTTTGAAAAAATCCCTAAGCCCCGGGGTCACAATTTCATCAAAAATCTGACTTTCGGCAAATCACTCAAAAATGCTGCCAAACGGTTGCAAATGCTCCCCTGAGAGGTTTGGCGGTCGAAACAGAACGCTTTTTATCACAGGAAAAGAAATCAGCCCTCGACAAATTAACTGGCAGAAAAAGATTTTTTTGAAAAAATCACAATTTCATCAAAAATCTGACTTTCGGCAAATCACTCAAAAATGATGCCAAACGGTTGCAACTGCTCCGCTGAGAGGTTTGGCGGTCGAAACAGAAGGCTTTTTATCACTGGAAAAGAAATCAGCCCTCGACAACTTAACTGGCAGAAAAAGATTTTTTTGAAAAAATCCCTAAGCCCCGGGGTCACAATTTCATCAAAAATCTGACTTTCGGCAAATCACTAAAAAATGGTGCTAAACAGTTGCAACTGCTCCCCTGAGAGGTTTGGCGGTCGAAACAGAACGCTTTTTATCACAGGAAAAGAAATCAGCCCTCGACAAATTAACTGGCAGAAAAAGATTTTTTTGAAAAAATCACAATTTCATCAAAAATCTGACTTTCGGCAAATCACTCAAAAATGATGCCAAACGGTTGCAACTGCTCCGCTGAGAGGTTTGGCGGTCGAAACAGAAGGCTTTTTATCACTGGAAAAGAAATCAGCCCTCGACAACTTAACTGGCAGAAAAAGATTTTTTTGAAAAAATCCCTAAGCCCCGGGGTCACAATTTCATCAAAAATCTGACTTTCGGCAAATCACTAAAAAATGGTGCTAAACAGTTGCAACTGCTCCCCTGAGAGGTTTGGCGGTCGAAACGGAAGGCTTTTTATCACTGGAAAAGAAACCAGCCCTCGACAAATTAACTGGCAGAAAAAGATTTTTTTGAAAAAATCCCTAAGCCCCGGGGTCACAATTTCATCAAAAATCTGACTTCCGGCAAATCACTCAAAAATGCTGCCAAACGGTTGCAACTGCTCCCATGAGAGGTTTGGCGGTCGAAACAGAAGGCTTTTTATCACAGTAAAAGAAATCAGCCCTCGACAAATTAACTGGGAGAAAAAGATTTTTTTGAAAAAATCACAATTTCATCAAAAATCTGACTTTCGGCAAATCACTCAAAAATGCTGCCAAATGGTTACAAATGCTCCCCGGAGAGGTTTGGCGGTCGAAACAGAAGGCTTTTTATCACAGGAAAGGAAATCAGCCCTCGACAAATTAACTGGCAGAAAAAGATTTTTTTGAAAAAATCCCTAAGCCCCGGGGTCACAATTTCATCAAAAATCTGACTTCCGGCAAATCACTCAAAAATGCTGCCAAACGGTTGCAACTGCTCCGCTGAGAGGTTTGGCGGTCGAAACAGAAGGCTTTTTATCACAGGAAAAGAAATCAGACCTCGACAAATTAACTGGGAGAAAAAGATTTTTTTGAAAAAATCCCTAAGCCCCGGGGTCACAATTTCATCAAAAATCTGACTTTCGGCAAATCACTCAAAAATGGTGCTAAACAGTTGCAACTGCTCCCCTGAGAGGTTTGGCGGTCGAAACAGAAGGCTTTTTATCACTGGAAAAGAAATCAGCCCTCGACAACTTAACTGGCAGAAAAAGATTTTTTTGAAAAAATCCCTAAGCCCCGGGGTCACAATTTCATCAAAAATCTGACTTTAGGCAAATCACTCAAAAATGCTGCCAAATGGTTGCAACTGCTCCCCTGAGAGGTTTGGCGGTCGAAACAGAAGGCTTTTTATCACAGGAAAAGAAATTAGCCCTCGACAACTTAACTGGCAGAAAAAGATTTTTTTGAAAAAATCCCTAAGCCCCGGGGTCACAATTTCATCAAAAATCTGACTTCCGGCAAATCACTCAAAAATGCTGCCAAACAGTTGCACTGCTCCCCTGAGAGGTTTGGCGGTCAAAACAGAAGGCTTTTTATCACAGGAAAAGAAATCAGCCCTCGACAAATTAACTGGCAGAAAAAGATTTTTTTGAAAAAATCACAATTTCATCAAAAATCTGAATTTCGGCAAATCACTCAAAAATGCTGCCAAACGGTTGCAACTGCTCCCCTGAGAGGTTTGGCGGTCGAAACAGAAGGCTTTTTATCACAGGAAAAGAAATTAGCCCTCGACAAATTAACTGGCAAAAAAAGATTTTGTTGAAAAAATCCCTAAGCCCCGGGGTCACAATTTCATCAAAAATCTGACTTTCGGCAATTCATTCAAAAATGCTGCCAAATGGTTGCAAATGCTCCCCTGAGAGGTTTGGAGGTCGAAACAGAAGGCTGTTTATCACAGGAAAGGAAATCAGCCCTCGACAACTTAAATGGCAGAAAAAGATTTTTTTGAAAAAATCCCTAAGCCCCGGGGTCACAATTTCATCAAAAATCTGACTTTCGGCAAATCACTCAAAAATGGTGCTAAACAGTTGCAACTGCTCCCCTGAGAGGTTTGGCGGTCGAAACAGAAGGCTTTTTATCACTGGAAAAGAAATCAGCCCTCGACAACTTAACTGGCAGAAAAAGATTTTTTTGAAAAAATCCCTAAGCCCCGGGGTCACAATTTCATCAAAAATCTGACTTCCGGCAAATCACTCAAAAATGCTGCCAAACGGTTGCAACTGCTCCCCTGAGAGGTTTGGCGGTCGAAACAGAAGGCTTTTTATCACAGGAAAAGAAATCAGCCCTCGACAACTTAACTGGCAGAAAAAGATTTTTTTGAAAAAATCACAATTTCATCAAAAATCTGAATTTCGGCAAATCACTCAAAAATACTGGCAAACGGTTGCAACTGCTCCCCTGAGAGGTTTGGCGGTCGAAACAGAAGGCTTTTTATCACAGGAAAAGAAATTAGCCCTCGACAAATTAACTGGCAGAAAAAGATTTTTTTGACAAAATCCCTAAGCCCCGGGGTCACAATTTCATCAAAAATCTGACTTTCGGCAATTCATTCAAAAATGCTGCCAAATGGTTGCAAATGCTCCCCTGAGAGGTTTGGCGGTCGAAACAAAAGGCTTTTTATCACAGGAAAGGAAATCAGCCCTCGACAAATTAACTGGTAGAAAAAGATTTTTTTGAAAAAATCCCTAAGCCCCGGGGTCACAATTTCATCAAAAATCTGATTTTCGGCAAATCACTCAAAAATGCTGCCAAACGCTTGCAAATGCTCCCCTGAGAGGTTTGGCCGTCGAAACAGAAGGCTTTTTATCACAGGAAAAGAAATCAGCCCTCGACAAATTAACTGGCAGAAAAAGATTTTTTTGAAAAAATCACAATTTCATCAAAAATCTGAATTTCGGCAAATCACTCAAAAATGCTGCCAAACGGTTGCAACTGCTCCCCTGAGAGGTTTGGCGGTCGAAACAGAAGGCTTTTTATCACAGGAAAAGAAATTTGCCCTCGACAAATTAACTGGCAAAAAAAGATTTTTTTGAAAAAATCCCTAAGCCCCGGGGTCACAAATTTCATCAAAAATCTGACTTTCGGCAATTCATTCAAAAATGCTGCCAAATGGTTGCAAATGCTCCCCTGAGATGTTTGGCGGTCGAAACAGAAGGCTTTTTATCACAGGAAAGGAAATCAGCCCTCGACAATTTAACTGGCAGAAAAAGATTTTTTGGAAAAAATCCCTAAGCCCCGGGGTCACAATTTCATCAAAAATCTGACTTTCGGCAATTCATTCAAAAATGCTGCCAAATGGTTGCAAATGCTCCCCTGAGAGGTTTGGAGGTCGAAACAGAAGGCTATTTATCACAGGAAAGGAAATCAGCCCTCGACAAATTAACTGGCAGAAAAAGATTTTTTTGAAAAAATCCCTAAGCCCCGGGGTCACAATTTCATCAAAAATCTGACTTTCGGCAAATCACTCAAAAATGGTGCTAAACAGTTTCAACTGCTCCCCTGAGAGGTTTGGCGGTCGAAACAGAAGGCTTTTTATCACAGGAAAAGAAAGCCCTCGACAAATTAACTGGCAGAAAAAGATTTTTTTGAAAAAATCACAATTTCATCAAAAATCTGACTTTCGGCAAATCACTCAAAAATGATGCCAAACGGTTGCAACTGCTCCGCTGAGAGGTTTGGCGGTCGAAACAGAAGGCTTTTTATCACAGGAAAAGAAATCAGCCCTCGACAACTTAACTGGCAGAAAAAGATTTTTTTGAAAAAATCCCTAAGCCCCGGGGTCACAATTTCATCAAAAATCTGACTTCCGGCAAATCACTCAAAAATGCTGCCAAACGGTTGCAACTGCTCCCCTGAGAGGTTTGGCGGTCGAAACAGAAGGCTTTTTATCACAGGAAAAGAAATCAGACCTCGACAAATTAACTGGGAGAAAAAGATTTTTTTGAAAAAATCCCTAAGCCCCGGGGTCACAATTTCATCAAAAATCTGACTTTCAGCAAATCACTCAAAAATGATGCCAAACGGTTGCAACTGCTCCCCTGAGAGGTTTGGCGGTCGAAACAGAAGGCTTTTTATCACAGGAAAAGAAATAAGCCCTCGACAACTTAACTGGCAGAAAAAGATTTTTTTGAAAAAATCCCTAAGCCCCGGGTTTACAATTTCATCAAAAATCTGACTTTCGGCAAATCACTCAAAAATGGTGCTAAACAGTTGCAACTGCTCCCCTGAGAGGTTTGGCGGTCGAAACAGAAGGCTTTTTATCACAGGAAAAGAAATCAGCCCTCTACAACTTAACTGGCAGAAAAAGATTTTTTTGAAAAAATCCCTAAGCCCCGGGGTCACAATTTCATCAGAAATCTGACTTCCGGCAAATCACTCAAAAATGCTGCCAAACGGTTGCAACTGCTCCCCTGAGAGGTTTGGCGGTCGAAACAGAAGGCTTTTTATCACAGGAAAAGAAATTAGCCCTCGACAAATTAACTGGCAAAAAAAGATTTTTTTGAAAAAATCCCTAAGCCCGGGGTCACAATTTCATAAAAAATCTGACTTCCGGCAAATCACTCAAAAATGCTGCCAAACGGTTGCACTGCTCCCCTGAGAGGTTTGGCGGTCGAAACAGAAGGCTTTTTATCACAGGAAAAGAAATCAGCCCTCGACAAATTAACTGGCAGAAAAAGATTTTTTTGAAAAAATCACAATTTCATCAAAAATCTGAATTTCGGCAAATCACTCAAAAATGCTGCCAAACGGTTGCAACTGCTCCCCTGAGAGGTTTGGCGGTCGAAACAGAAGGCTTTTTATCACAGGAAAAGAAATTAGCCCTCGACAAATTAACTGGCAAAAAAAGATTTTTTTGAAAAAATCCCTAAGCCCCGGGGTAACAATTTCATCAAAAATCTGACTTTCGGCAATTCATTCAAAAATGCTGCCAAATGGTTGCAAATGCTCCCCTGAGAGGTTTGGCGGTCGAAACAGAAGGCTTTTTATCACAGGAAAGGAAATCAGCCCTCGACAAATTAACTGGCAGAAAAAGATTTTTTTGAAAAAATCCCTAAGTCCCGGGGTCACAATTTCATAAAAAATCTGACTTTCGGCAAATCACTCAAAAATGCTGCCAAATGGTTGCAACTGCTCCCCTGAGAGGTTTGGCGGTCGAAACAGAAGGCTTTTTATCACAGGAAAAGAAATCAGCCCTCGACATATTAACTGGCAGAAAAAGATTTTTTTGAAAAAATCCCTAAGCCCCGGGGTAACAATTTCATCAAAAATCTGACTTTCGGCAACTCACTCAAAAATGGTGCCAAAGAGTTTCAAATGCTCCCCTGAGAGGTTTGGAGGGCGAAACAGAAGGCGTTTTATCACAGGAAAAGAAATCAGCCCTCGACAACTTAACGGGCAGAAAAAGATTTTTTTGAAAAAATCCCTAAGCCGGGCCCGGGGTCACAATTTCATCAAAAACCTGACTTTCGGTAAATCACTCAAAAATGCTGCCAAACGGTTGCAGGGTCACAATTTCATGAAAAAAATCTGACTTTCGGCAATTCACTCAAAAATGGTGCCAAACAGTTGCAACTGCTCCCCTGAGAGGTTTGGCGGTCGAAACAGAAGGCTTTTTATCACAGGAAAAGAAATCAGCCCTCGACAACGTAACTGGCAGAAAAAGGTTTTTTTGAAAAAATCCCTAAGCCCCGGGGTCACAATTTCATCAAAAATCTGACTTTCGGCAAATCACTCAAAAATGCTGCCAAATGGTTACAACTGCTCCCCTGAGAGGTTTGGCAGTCGAAACAGAAGGCTTTTTATCACAGGAAAAGAAATCAGCCGTCGACAACTTAACTGTCAGAAAAAGATTTTTTTGAAAAAATCCCTAAGCCCCGGGGTCACAATTTCATCAAAAATCTGACATTCGGCAATTCACTCAAAAATGCTGCCAAACGATTGCAAATGCTCCCCTGAGAGGTTTGGCGGTCGAAACAGAAGGCTTTTTATCACAGGAAAAGAAATCAGCCCTCGACAAATTAACTGGCAGAAAAAGATTTTTTTGAAAAAATCACAATTTCATCAAAAATCTGACTTTCGGCAAATCACTCAAAAATGCTGCCAAACAGTTGCAACTGCTCCCCTGAAAGGTTTGGCCGTCGAAACAGAAGGCTTTTTATCACAGGAAACGAAATCAGCCCTCGACAAATTAACTGGCAGAAAAAGATTTTTTTGAAAAAATCCCTAATCCCCGGGGTCACAATTTCATTAAAAATCTGACTTTCGGCAATTCACTCAAAAATGCTGCCAAATGGTTGCAAATGCTCCCCTGAGAGGTTTGGCGGGCGCAACAGAAGGCTTTTTATCACAGTAAAAGAAATCAGCCCTCGACAAATTAACTGGCAGAAAAAGATTTTTTTGAAAAAATCTCTAAGCCCCGGGGTCACAATTTCATCAAATATCTGACTTTCAGCAAATCACTCAAAAATGATGCCAAACGGTTGCAACTGCTCCCCTGAGAGGTTTGCGGTCGAAACAGAAGGCTTTTTATCACAGGAAAAGAAATAAGCCCTCGACAACTTAACTGGCAGAAAAAGATTTTTTTGAAAAAATCCCTAAGCCCCGGGGTCACAATTTCATCAAAAATCTGACTTTCGGCAAATCACTCAAAAATGGTGCTAAACAGTTGCAACTGCTCCCCTGAGAGGTTTGGCGGTCGAAACAGAAGGCTTTTTATCACAGGAAAAGAAATCAGCCCTCTACAACTTAACTGGCAGAAAAAGATTTTTTTGAAAAAATCCCTAAGCCCCGGTGTCACAATTTCATCAAAAATCTGACTTCCGGCAAATCACTCAAAAATGCTGCCAAACGGTTGCAACTGCTCCCCTGAGAGGTTTGGCGGTCGAAACAGAAGGCTTTTTATCACAGGAAAAGAAATTAGCCCTCGACAAATTAACTGGCAAAAAAAGATTTTTTTGAAAAAATCCCTAAGCCCCGGGGTCACAATTTCATAAAAAATCTGACTTCCGGCAAATCACTCAAAAATGCTGCCAAACAGTTGCACTGCTCCCCTGAGAGGTTTGGCGGTCGAAACAGAAGGCTTTTTATCACAGGAAAAGAAATCAGCCCTCGACAAATTAACTGGCAGAAAAAGATTTTTTTGAAAAAATCACAATTTCATCAAAAATCTGACTTTCGGCAAATCACTCAAAAATGATGCCAAACGGTTGCAACTGCTCCGCTGAGAGGTTTGGCGGTCGAAACAGAAGGCTTTTTATCACTGGAAAAGAAATCAGCCCTCGACAACTTAACTGGCAGAAAAAGATTTTTTTGAAAAAATCCCTAAGCCCCGGGGTCACAATTTCATCAAAAATCTGACTTTCGGCAAATCACTAAAAAATGGTGCTAAACAGTTGCAACTGCTCCCCTGAGAGGTTTGGCGGTCGAAACGGAAGGCTTTTTATCACTGGAAAAGAAATCAGCCCTCGACAACTTAACTGGCAGAAAAAGATTTTTTTGAAAAAATCCCTAAGCACCGGGGTCACAATTTCATCAAAAATCTGACTTCCGGCAAATCACTCAAAAATGCTGCCAAACGGTTGCAACTGCTCCCATGAGAGGTTTGGCGGTCGAAACAGAAGGCTTTTTATCACAGTAAAAGAAATCAGCCCTCGACAAATTAACTGGGAGAAAAAGATTTTTTTGAAAAAATCACAATTTCATCAAAAATCTGACTTTCGGCAAATCACTCAAAAATGCTGCCAAATGGTTACAAATGCTCCCCGGAGAGGTTTGGCGGTCGAAACAGAAGGCTTTTTATCACAGGAAAGGAAATCAGCCCTCGACAAATTAACTGGCAGAAAAAGATTTTTTTGAAAAAATCCCTAAGCCCCGGGGTCACAATTTCATCAAAAATCTGACTTTCGGCAATACATTCAAAAATGCTGCCAAATGGTTGCAAATGCTCCCCTGAGATGTTTGGCGGTCGAAACAGAAGGCTTTTTATCACAGGAAAGGAAATCAGCCCTCGACAAATTAACTGGCAGAAAAAGATTTTTTTGAAAAAATCCCTAAGCCCCGGGGTCACAATTTCATCAAAAATCTGACTTTCGGCAAATCACTCAAAAATGCTGCCAAATGGTTGCAAATGCTCCCCTGAGAGGTTTGGCGGTCAAAACAGAAGGCTTTTTATCACAGGAAAGGAAATCAGCCCTCGAAAAATTAACTGTCAGAAAAAGATTTTTTTGAAAAAATCCCTAAGCCCCGGGGTCACAATTTCATCAAAAATCTGACTTTCGGCAAATCACTCAAAAATGCTGCCAAACGCTTGCAACTGCTCCCCTGAGAGGTTTGGCGGTCGAAACAGAAGGCTTTTTATCACAGGAAAAGAAATCAGCCCTCGACAAATTAACTGGCAGAAAAAGATTTTTTTGAAAAAATCACAATTTCATCAAAAATCTGACTTTCGGCAAATCACTCAAAAATGATGCCAAACGGTTGCAACTGCTCCGCTGAGAGGTTTGGCGGTCGAAACAGAAGGCTTTTTATCACAGGAAAAGAAATCAGCCCTCGACAACTTAACTGGCAGAAAAAGATTTTTTTGAAAAAATCCCTAAGCCCCGGGGTCACAATTTCATCAAAAATCTGACTTCCGGCAAATCACTCAAAAATGCTGCCAAACGGTTGCAACTGCTCCGCTGAGAGGTTTGGCGGTCGAAACAGAAGGCTTTTTATCACAGGAAAAGAAATCAGACCTCGACAAATTAACTGGGAGAAAAAGATTTTTTTGAAAAAATCCCTAAGCCCCGGGGTCACAATTTCATCAAAAATCTGACTTTCGGCAAATCACTCAAAAATGGTGCTAAACAGTTGCAACTGCTCCCCTGAGAGGTTTGGCGGTCGAAACAGAAGGCTTTTTATCACTGGAAAAGAAATCAGCCCTCGACAACTTAACTGGCAGAAAAAGATTTTTTTGAAAAAATCCCTAAGCCCCGGGGTGACAATTTCATCAAAAATCTGACTTTAGGCAAATCACTCAAAAATGCTGCCAAATGGTTGCAACTGCTCCCCTGAGAGGTTTGGCGGTCGAAACAGAAGGCTTTTTATCACAGGAAAAGAAATCAGCCCTCGACAACTTAACTGGCAGAAAAAGATTTTTTTGAAAAAATCCCTATGCCCCGGGATCACAATTTCATCAAAAATCTGAATTTCGGCAAATCACTCAAAAATGCAGCCAAACGGTTGCAACTGCTCCCCTGAGAGGTTTGGCAGTCGAAACAGAAGGCTTTTTATCACAGGAAAAGAAATTAGCCCTCGACCAATTAACTGGCAAAAAAAGATTTTTTTGAAAAAATCCCTAAGCCCCGGGTCACAATTTCATCAAAAATCTGACTTTCGGCAAATCACTCAAAAATGGTGCTAAACAGTTGCAACTGCTCCCCTGAGAGGTTTGGCGGTCGAAACAGAAGGCTTTTTATCACAGGAAAAGAAATCAGCCCTCGACAAATTAACTGGCAGAAAAGGATTTTTTTGAAAAAATCCCTAAGCCCCGGGGTCACAATTTCATTAAAAATCTGACTTTCGGCAATTCACTCAAAAATGTTGCCAAATGGTTGCAACTGCTCCCCTGAGAGGTTTGGCGGTCGAAACAGAAGGCTTTTTATCACAGGAAAAGAAATTAGCCCTCAACAACTTAACTGGCAGAAAAAGATTTTTTTGAAAAAATCCCTAAGCCCCGGGGTCACAATTTCATCAAAAATCTGACTTTCGGCAAATCACTCAAAAATGGTGCTAAACAGTTGCAACTGCTCCCCTGAGAGGTTTGGCGGTCGAAACAGAAGGCTTTTTATCACAGGAAAAGAAATCAGCCCTCGACAACTTAACTGGCAGAAAAAGATTTTTTTGAAAAAATCCCTAAGCCCCGGGGTCACAATTTCATAAAAAATCTGACTTCCGGCAAATCACTCAAAAATGCTGCCAAACAGTTGCACTGCTCCCCTGAGAGGTTTGGCGGTCAAAACAGAAGGCTTTTTATCACAGGAAAAGAAATCAGCCCTCGACAAATTAACTGGCAGAAAAAGATTTTTTTGAAAAAATCACAATTTCATCAAAAATCTGAATTTCGGCAAATCACTCAAAAATGCTGCCAAACGGTTGCAACTGCTCCCCTGAGAGGTTTGGCGGTCGAAACAGAAGGCTTTTTATCACAGGAAAAGAAATTAGCCCTCGACAAATTAACTGGCAAAAAAAGATTTTGTTGAAAAAATCCCTAAGCCCCGGGGTCACAATTTCATCAAAAATCTGACTTTCGGCAATTCATTCAAAAATGCTGCCAAATGGTTGCAAATGCTCCCCTGAGAGGTTTGGAGGTCGAAACAGAAGGCTGTTTATCACAGGAAAGGAAATCAGCCCTCGACAACTTAAATGGCAGAAAAAGATTTTTTTGAAAAAATCCCTAAGCCCCGGGGTCACAATTTCATCAAAAATCTGACTTTCGGCAAATCACTCAAAAATGGTGCTAAACAGTTGCAACTGCTCCCCTGAGAGGTTTGGCGGTCGAAACGGAAGGCTTTTTATCACTGGAAAAGAAATCAGCCCTCGACAACTTAACTGGCAGAAAAAGATTTTTTTGAAAAAATCCCTAAGCCCCGGGCTCACAATTTCATCAAAAATCTGACTTCCGGCAAATCACTCAAAAATGCTGCCAAACGGTTGCAACTGCTCCCCTGAGAGGTTTGGCGGTCGAAACAGAAGGCTTTTTATCACAGGAAAAGAAATCAGCCCTCGACAACTTAACTGGCAGAAAAAGATTTTTTTGAAAAAATCACAATTTCATCAAAAATCTGAATTTCGGCAAATCACTCAAAAATACTGGCAAACGGTTGCAACTGCTCCCCTGAGAGGTTTGGCGGTCGAAACAGAAGGCTTTTTATCACAGGAAAAGAAATTAGCCCTCGACAAATTAACTGGCAGAAAAAGATTTTTTTGACAAAATCCCTAAGCCCCGGGGTCACAATTTCATCAAAAATCTGACTTTCGGCAATTCATTCAAAAATGCTGCCAAATGGTTGCAAATGCTCCCCTGAGAGGTTTGGCGGTCGAAACAGAAGGCTTTTTATCACAGGAAAGGAAATCAGCCCTCGACAAATTAACTGGTAGAAAAAGATTTTTTTGAAAAAATCCCTAAACCCCGGGGTTACAATTTCATCAAAAATCTGATTTTCGGCAAATCACTCAAAAATGCTGCCAAACGCTTGCAAATGCTCCCCTGAGAGGTTTGGCCGTCGAAACAGAAGGCTTTTTATCACAGGAAAAGAAATCAGCCCTCGACAAATTAACTGGCAGAAAAAGATTTTTTTGAAAAAATCACAATTTCATCAAAAATCTGAATTTCGGCAAATCACTCAAAAATGCTGCCAAACGGTTGCAACTGCTCCCCTGAGAGGTTTGGCGGTCGAAACAGAAGGCTTTTTATCACAGGAAAAGAAATTTGCCCTCGACAAATTAACTGGCAAAAAAAGATTTTTTTGAAAAAATCCCTAAGCCCCGGGGTCACAAATTTCATCAAAAATCTGACTTTCGGCAATTCATTCAAAAATGCTGCCAAATGGTTGCAAATGCTCCCCTGAGATGTTTGGCGGTCGAAACAGAAGGCTTTTTATCACAGGAAAGGAAATCAGCCCTCGACAATTTAACTGGCAGAAAAAGATTTTTTGGAAAAAATCCCTAAGCTCCGGGGTCACAATTTCATCAAAAATCTGACTTTCGGCAATTCATTCAAAAATGCTGCCAAATGGTTGCAAATGCTCCCCTGAGAGGTTTGGAGGTCGAAACAGAAGGCTATTTATCACAGGAAAGGAAATCAGCCCTCGACGAATTAACTGGCAGAAAAAGATTTTTTTGAAAAAATCCCTAAGCCCCGGGGTCACAATTTCATCAAAAATCTGACTTTCGGCAAATCACTCAAAAATGGTGCTAAACAGTTTCAACTGCTCCCCTGAGAGGTTTGGCGGTCGAAACAGAAGGCTTTTTATCACAGGAAAAGAAATCAGCCCTCGACAAATTAACTGGCAGAAAAAGATTTTTTTGAAAAAATCACAATTTCATCAAAAATCTGACTTTCGGCAAATCACTCAAAAATGATGCCAAACGGTTGCAACTGCTCCGCTGAGAGGTTTGGCGGTCGAAACAGAAGGCTTTTTATCACAGGAAAAGAAATCAGCCCTCGACAACTTAACTGGCAGAAAAAGATTTTTTTGAAAAAATCCCTAAGCCCCGGGGTCACAATTTCATCAAAAATCTGACTTCCGGCAAATCACTCAAAAATGCTGCCAAACGGTTGCAACTGCTCCCCTGAGAGGTTTGGCGGTCGAAACAGAAGGCTTTTTATCACAGGAAAAGAAATCAGACCTTGACAAATTAACTGGGAGAAAAAGATTTTTTTGAAAAAATCCCTAAGCCCCGGGGTCACAATTTCATCAAAAATCTGACTTTCGGCAAATCACTCAAAAATGCTGCCAAACGCTTGCAAATGCTCCCCTGAGAGGTTTGGCGGTCGAAACAGAAGGCTTTTTATCACAGGAAAAGAAATCAGCCCTCGACAAATTAACTGGCAGAAAAAGATTTTTTTGAAAAAATCACAATTTCATCAAAAATCTGAATTTCGGCAAATCACTCAAAAATGCTGCCAAACGGTTGCAACTGCTCCCCTGAGAGGTTTGGCGGTCGAAACAGAAGGCTTTTTATCACAGGAAAAGAAATTTGCCCTCGACAAATTAACTGGCAAAAAAAGATTTTTTTGAAAAAATCCCTAAGCCCCGGGGTCACAAATTTCATCAAAAATCTGACTTTCGGCAATTCATTCAAAAATGCTGCCAAATGGTTGCAAATGCTCCCCTGAGATGTTTGGCGGTCGAAACAGAAGGCTTTTTATCACAGGAAAGGAAATCAGCCCTCGACAATTTAACTGGCAGAAAAAGATTTTTTGGAAAGAATCCCTAAGCCCCGGGGTCACAATTTCATCAAAAATCTGACTTCCGGCAAATCACTCAAAAATGCTGCCAAACGGTTGCAACTGCTCCCCTGAGAGGTTTGGCGGTCGAAACAGAAGGCTTTTTATCACAGGAAAAGAAATCAGCCCTCGACAAATTAACTGGGAGAAAAAGATTTTTTTGAAAAAATCCCTAAGCCCCGGGGTCACAATTTCATCAAAAATCTGACTTTCGGCAAATCACTCAAAAATGGTGCTAAACAGTTGCAACTGCTCCCCTGAGAGGTTTGGCGGTCGAAACAGAAGGCTTTTTATCACTGGAAAAGAAATCAGCCCTCGACAACTTAACTGGCAGAAAAAGATTTTTTTGAAAAAATCCCTAAGCCCCGGGGTCACAATTTCATCAAAAATCTGACTTTCGGCAATTCACTCAAAAATGTTGCCAAATGGTTGCAACTGCTCCCCTGAGAGGTTTGGCGGTCGAAACAGAAGGCTTTTTATCACAGGAAAAGAAATCAGCCCACGACAACTTAACTGGCAGAAAAAGATTTTTTTGAAAAAATCCCTAAGCCCCGGGGTCACAATTTCATTAAAAATCTGACTTTCGGCAATTCACTCAAAAATGTTGCCAAATGGTTGCAACTGCTCCCCTGAGAGGTTTGGCGGTCGAAACAGAAGGCTTTTTATCACAGGAAAAGAAATTAGCCCTCAACAACTTAACTGGCAGAAAAAGATTTTTTTGAAAAAATCCCTAAGCCCCGGGGTCACAATTTCATCAAAAATCTGACTTTCGGCAAATCACTCAAAAATGGTGCTAAACAGTTGCAACTGCTCCCATGAGAGGTTTGGCGGTCAAAACAGAAGGCTTTTTATCACAGGAAAAGAAATCAGCCCTCGACAACTTAACTGGCAGAAAAAGATTTTTTTGAAAAAATCCCTAAGCCCCGGGGTCACAATTTCATAAAAAATCTGACTTCCGGCAAATCACTCAAAAATGCTGCCAAACGGTTGCACTGCTCCCCTGAGAGGTTTGGCGGTCGAAACAGAAGGCTTTTTATCACAGGAAAAGAAATCAGCCCTCGACAAATTAACTGGCAGAAAAAGATTTTTTTGAAAAAATCACAATTTCATCAAAAATCTGAATTTCGGCAAATCACTCAAAAATGCTGCCAAACGGTTGCAACTGCTCCCCTGAGAGGTTTGGCGGTCGAAACAGAAGGCTTTTTATCACAGGAAAAGAAATTAGCCCTCGACAAATTAACTGGCAAAAAAAGATTTTTTTGAAAAAATCCCTAAGCCCCGGGGTCACAATTTCATCAAAAATCTGACTTTCGGCAATTCATTCAAAAACGCTGCCAAATGGTTGCAAATGCTCCCCTGAGAGGTTTGGAGGTCGAAACAGAAGGCTTTTTATCACAGGAAAGGAAATCAGCCCTCGACAAATTAACTGGCAGAAAAAGATTTTTTTGAAAAAATCCCTAAGCCCCGGGGTCACAATTTCATCAAAAATCTGACTTTCGGCAAATCACTCAAAAATGCTGCCAAATGGTTGCAAATGCTCCCCTGAGAGGTTTGGCGGTGGAAACAGAAGGCTTTTTATCACAGGAAAGGAAATCAGCCCTCGACAAATTAACTGGCAGAAAAAGATTTTTTTGAAAAAATCCCTAAGCCCCGGGGTCACAACTTCATCAAAAATCTGACTTTCGGCAAATCACTCAAAAATGCTGCCAAATGGTTGCAACTGCTCCCCTGAGAGGTTTGGTGGTCGAAACAGAAGGCTTTTTATCACAGGAAAAGAAATCAGCCCTCAACAACTTAACTGGCAGAAAAAGATTTTTTTGAAAAAATCGCTAAGCCCCGGGGTCACAATTTCATCAAAAATCTGACTTTCGGCAATTCATTCAAAAATGCTGCCAAATGCTTGCAAATGCTCCCCTTAGAGGTTTGGCGATCGAAACAGAAGGCATTTTAGCACAGGAAAGGAAATCAGCCCTCGACAAATTAACTGGCAGAAAAAGATTTTTTTGAAAAAATCCCTAAGCCCCGGGGTCACAATTTCATCAAAAATCTGATTTTCGGCAAATCACTCAAAAATGCTGCCAAACGCTTGCAACTGCTCCCCTGAGAGGTTTGGCGGTCGAAACAAAAGGCTTTTTATCACAGGAAAAGAAATCAGCCCTCGACATATTAACTGGCAGAAAAAGATTTTTTTGAAAAAATCCCTAAGCCCCGGGGTCACAATTTCATCAAAAATCTGACTTTCGGCAACTCACTCAAAAATGGTGCCAAACAGTTTCAAATGCTCCCCTGAGAGGTTTGGAGGGCGAAACAGAAGGCGTTTTATCACAGGAAAAGAAATCAGCCCTCGACAACTTAACGGGCAGAAAAAGATTTTTTTGAAAAAATCCCTAAGCCGGGCCCGGGGTCACAATTTCATCAAAAACCTGACTTTCGGCAAATCACTCAAAAATGCTGCCAAACGGTTGCAGGGTCACAATTTCATGAAAAAAATCTGACTTTCGGCAATTCACTCAAAAATGGTGCCAAACAGTTGCAACTGCTCCCCTGAGAGGTTTGGCGGTCGAAACAGAAGGCTTTTTATCACAGGAAAAGAAATCAGCCCTCGACAACGTAACTGGCAGAAAAAGGTTTTTTTGAAAAAATCCCTAAGCCCCGGGGTCACAATTTCATCAAAAATCTGACTTTCGGCAAATCACTCAAAAATGCTGCCAAATGGTTACAACTGCTCCCCTGAGAGGTTTGGCAGTCGAAACAGAAGGCTTTTTATCACAGGAAAAGAAATCAGCCGTCGACAACTTAACTGTCAGAAAAAGATTTTTTTGAAAAAATCCCTAAGCCCCGGGGTCACAATTTCATCAAAAATCTGACATTCGGCTATTCACTCAAAAATGCTGCCAAACGATTGCAAATGCTCCCCTGAGAGGTTTGGCGGTCGAAACAGAAGGCTTTTTATCACAGGAAAAGAAATCAGCCCTCGACAAATTAACTGGCAGAAAAAGATTTTTTTGAAAAAATCACAATTTCATCAAAAATCTGACTTTCGGCAAATCACTCAAAAATGCTGCCAAACAGTTGCAACTGCTCCCCTGAAAGGTTTGGCCGTCGAAACAGAAGGCTTTTTATCACAGGAAACGAAATCAGCCCTCGACAAATTAACTGGCAGAAAAAGATTTTTTTGAAAAAATCCCTAATCCCCGGGGTCACAATTTCATTAAAAATCTGACTTTCGGCAATTCACTCAAAAATGCTGCCAAATGGTTGCAAATGCTCCCCTGAGAGGTTTGGCGGGCGCAACAGAAGGCTTTTTATCACAGTAAAAGAAATCAGCCCTCTACAACTTAACTGGCAGAAAAAGATTTTTTTGAAAAAATCCCTAAGCCCCGGGGTCACAATTTCATCAGAAATCTGACTTCCGGCAAATCACTCAAAAATGCTGCCAAACGGTTGCAACTGCTCCCCTGAGAGGTTTGGCGGTCGAAACAGAAGGCTTTTTATCACAGGAAAAGAAATTAGCCCTCGACAAATTAACTGGCAAGAAAAGATTTTTTTGAAAAAATCCCTAAGCCCCGGGGTCACAATTTCATAAAAAATCTGACTTCCGGCAAATCACTCAAAAATGCTGCCAAACGGTTGCACTGCTCCCCTGAGAGGTTTGGCGGTCGAAACAGAAGGCTTTTTATCACAGGAAAAGAAATCAGCCCTCGACAAATTAACTGGCAGAAAAAGATTTTTTTGAAAAAATCACAATTTCATCAAAAATCTGAATTTCGGCAAATCACTCAAAAATGCTGCCAAACGGTTGCAACTGCTCCCCTGAGAGGTTTGGCGGTCGAAACAGAAGGCTTTTTATCACAGGAAAAGAAATTAGCCCTCGACAAATTAACTGGCAAAAAAAGATTTTTTTGAAAAAATCCCTAAGCCCCGGGGTCACAATTTCATCAAAAATCTGACTTTCGGCAATTCATTCAAAAATGCTGCCAAATGGTTGCAAATGCTCCCCTGAGAGGTTTGGCGGTCGAAACAGAAGGCTTTTTATCACAGGAAAGGAAATCAGCCCTCGACAAATTAACTGGCAGAAAAAGATTTTTTTGAAAAAATCCCTAAGTCCCGGGGTCACAATTTCATAAAAAATCTGACTTTCGGCAAATCACTCAAAAATGCTGCCAAACGGTTGCAACTGCTCCCCTGAGAGGTTTGGCGGTCGAAACAGAAGGCTTTTTATCACAGGAAAAGAAATCAGCCCTCGACAAATTAACTGGCAGAATTTTTTTTTTTGAAAAAATCCCTAAGCCCCGGGGTCACAATTTCATCAAAAATCTGACTTTCGGCAAATCACTCAAAAATGCTGCCAAACGGTTGCAAATGCTCCCCTGAGAGGTTTGGCGGTCGAAACAGAACGCTTTTTATCACAGGAAAAGAAATCAGCCCTCGACAAATTAACTGGCAGAAAAAGATTTTTTTGAAAAAATCACAATTTCATCAAAAATCTGACTTTCGGCAAATCACTCAAAAATGATGCCAAACGGTTGCAACTGCTCCGCTGAGAGGTTTGGCGGTCGAAACAGAAGGCTTTTTATCACTGGAAAAGAAATCAGCCCTCGACAACTTAACTGGCAGAAAAAGATTTTTTTGAAAAAATCCCTAAGCCCCGGGGTCACAATTTCATCAAAAATCTGACTTTCGGCAAATCACTAAAAAATGGTGCTAAACAGTTGCAACTGCTCCCCTGAGAGGTTTGGCGGTCGAAACAGAACGCTTTTTATCACAGGAAAAGAAATCAGCCCTCGACAAATTAACTGGCAGAAAAAGATTTTTTTGAAAAAATCACAATTTCATCAAAAATCTGACTTTCGGCAAATCACTCAAAAATGATGCCAAACGGTTGCAACTGCTCCGCTGAGAGGTTTGGCGGTCGAAACAGAAGGCTTTTTATCACTGGAAAAGAAATCAGCCCTCGACAACTTAACTGGCAGAAAAAGATTTTTTTGAAAAAATCCCTAAGCCCCGGGGTCACAATTTCATCAAAAATCTGACTTTCGGCAAATCACTAAAAAATGGTGCTAAACAGTTGCAACTGCTCCCCTGAGAGGTTTGGCGGTCGAAACGGAAGGCTTTTTATCACTGGAAAAGAAACCAGCCCTCGACAAATTAACTGGCAGAAAAAGATTTTTTTGAAAAAATCCCTAAGCCCCGGGGTCACAATTTCATCAAAAATCTGACTTCCGGCAAATCACTCAAAAATGCTGCCAAACGGTTGCAACTGCTCCCATGAGAGGTTTGGCGGTCGAAACAGAAGGCTTTTTATCACAGTAAAAGAAATCAGCCCTCGACAAATTAACTGGGAGAAAAAGATTTTTTTGAAAAAATCACAATTTCATCAAAAATCTGACTTTCGGCAAATCACTCAAAAATGCTGCCAAATGGTTACAAATGCTCCCCGGAGAGGTTTGGCGGTCGAAACAGAAGGCTTTTTATCACAGGAAAGGAAATCAGCCCTCGACAAATTAACTGGCAGAAAAAGATTTTTTTGAAAAAATCCCTAAGCCCCGGGGTCACAATTTCATCAAAAATCTGACTTCCGGCAAATCACTCAAAAATGCTGCCAAACGGTTGCAACTGCTCCGCTGAGAGGTTTGGCGGTCGAAACAGAAGGCTTTTTATCACAGGAAAAGAAATCAGACCTCGACAAATTAACTGGGAGAAAAAGATTTTTTTGAAAAAATCCCTAAGCCCCGGGGTCACAATTTCATCAAAAATCTGACTTTCGGCAAATCACTCAAAAATGGTGCTAAACAGTTGCAACTGCTCCCCTGAGAGGTTTGGCGGTCGAAACAGAAGGCTTTTTATCACTGGAAAAGAAATCAGCCCTCGACAACTTAACTGGCAGAAAAAGATTTTTTTGAAAAAATCCCTAAGCCCCGGGGTCACAATTTCATCAAAAATCTGACTTTAGGCAAATCACTCAAAAATGCTGCCAAATGGTTGCAACTGCTCCCCTGAGAGGTTTGGCGGTCGAAACAGAAGGCTTTTTATCACAGGAAAAGAAATTAGCCCTCGACCAATTAACTGGCAAAAAAAGATTTTTTTGAAAAAATCCCTAAGCCCCGGGGTCACAATTTCATCAAAAATCTGACTTCCGGCAAATCACTCAAAAATGCTGCCAAACAGTTGCACTGCTCCCCTGAGAGGTTTGGCGGTCAAAACAGAAGGCTTTTTATCACAGGAAAAGAAATCAGCCCTCGACAAATTAACTGGCAGAAAAAGATTTTTTTGAAAAAATCACAATTTCATCAAAAATCTGAATTTCGGCAAATCACTCAAAAATGCTGCCAAACGGTTGCAACTGCTCCCCTGAGAGGTTTGGCGGTCGAAACAGAAGGCTTTTTATCACAGGAAAAGAAATTAGCCCTCGACAAATTAACTGGCAAAAAAAGATTTTGTTGAAAAAATCCCTAAGCCCCGGGGTCACAATTTCATCAAAAATCTGACTTTCGGCAATTCATTCAAAAATGCTGCCAAATGGTTGCAAATGCTCCCCTGAGAGGTTTGGAGGTCGAAACAGAAGGCTGTTTATCACAGGAAAGGAAATCAGCCCTCGACAACTTAAATGGCAGAAAAAGATTTTTTTGAAAAAATCCCTAAGCCCCGGGGTCACAATTTCATCAAAAATCTGACTTTCGGCAAATCACTCAAAAATGGTGCTAAACAGTTGCAACTGCTCCCCTGAGAGGTTTGGCGGTCGAAACAGAAGGCTTTTTATCACTGGAAAAGAAATCAGCCCTCGACAACTTAACTGGCAGAAAAAGATTTTTTTGAAAAAATCCCTAAGCCCCGGGGTCACAATTTCATCAAAAATCTGACTTCCGGCAAATCACTCAAAAATGCTGCCAAACGGTTGCAACTGCTCCCCTGAGAGGTTTGGCGGTCGAAACAGAAGGCTTTTTATCACAGGAAAAGAAATCAGCCCTCGACAACTTAACTGGCAGAAAAAGATTTTTTTGAAAAAATCACAATTTCATCAAAAATCTGAATTTCGGCAAATCACTCAAAAATACTGGCAAACGGTTGCAACTGCTCCCCTGAGAGGTTTGGCGGTCGAAACAGAAGGCTTTTTATCACAGGAAAAGAAATTAGCCCTCGACAAATTAACTGGCAGAAAAAGATTTTTTTGACAAAATCCCTAAGCCCCGGGGTCACAATTTCATCAAAAATCTGACTTTCGGCAATTCATTCAAAAATGCTGCCAAATGGTTGCAAATGCTCCCCTGAGAGGTTTGGCGGTCGAAACAAAAGGCTTTTTATCACAGGAAAGGAAATCAGCCCTCGACAAATTAACTGGTAGAAAAAGATTTTTTTGAAAAAATCCCTAAGCCCCGGGGTCACAATTTCATCAAAAATCTGATTTTCGGCAAATCACTCAAAAATGCTGCCAAACGCTTGCAAATGCTCCCCTGAGAGGTTTGGCCGTCGAAACAGAAGGCTTTTTATCACAGGAAAAGAAATCAGCCCTCGACAAATTAACTGGCAGAAAAAGATTTTTTTGAAAAAATCACAATTTCATCAAAAATCTGAATTTCGGCAAATCACTCAAAAATGCTGCCAAACGGTTGCAACTGCTCCCCTGAGAGGTTTGGCGGTCGAAACAGAAGGCTTTTTATCACAGGAAAAGAAATTTGCCCTCGACAAATTAACTGGCAAAAAAAGATTTTTTTGAAAAAATCCCTAAGCCCCGGGGTCACAAATTTCATCAAAAATCTGACTTTCGGCAATTCATTCAAAAATGCTGCCAAATGGTTGCAAATGCTCCCCTGAGATGTTTGGCGGTCGAAACAGAAGGCTTTTTATCACAGGAAAGGAAATCAGCCCTCGACAATTTAACTGGCAGAAAAAGATTTTTTGGAAAAAATCCCTAAGCCCCGGGGTCACAATTTCATCAAAAATCTGACTTTCGGCAATTCATTCAAAAATGCTGCCAAATGGTTGCAAATGCTCCCCTGAGAGGTTTGGAGGTCGAAACAGAAGGCTATTTATCACAGGAAAGGAAATCAGCCCTCGACAAATTAACTGGCAGAAAAAGATTTTTTTGAAAAAATCCCTAAGCCCCGGGGTCACAATTTCATCAAAAATCTGACTTTCGGCAAATCACTCAAAAATGGTGCTAAACAGTTTCAACTGCTCCCCTGAGAGGTTTGGCGGTCGAAACAGAAGGCTTTTTATCACAGGAAAAGAAAGCCCTCGACAAATTAACTGGCAGAAAAAGATTTTTTTGAAAAAATCACAATTTCATCAAAAATCTGACTTTCGGCAAATCACTCAAAAATGATGCCAAACGGTTGCAACTGCTCCGCTGAGAGGTTTGGCGGTCGAAACAGAAGGCTTTTTATCACAGGAAAAGAAATCAGCCCTCGACAACTTAACTGGCAGAAAAAGATTTTTTTGAAAAAATCCCTAAGCCCCGGGGTCACAATTTCATCAAAAATCTGACTTCCGGCAAATCACTCAAAAATGCTGCCAAACGGTTGCAACTGCTCCCCTGAGAGGTTTGGCGGTCGAAACAGAAGGCTTTTTATCACAGGAAAAGAAATCAGACCTCGACAAATTAACTGGGAGAAAAAGATTTTTTTGAAAAAATCCCTAAGCCCCGGGGTCACAATTTCATCAAAAATCTGACTTTCAGCAAATCACTCAAAAATGATGCCAAACGGTTGCAACTGCTCCCCTGAGAGGTTTGGCGGTCGAAACAGAAGGCTTTTTATCACAGGAAAAGAAATAAGCCCTCGACAACTTAACTGGCAGAAAAAGATTTTTTTGAAAAAATCCCTAAGCCCCGGGTTTACAATTTCATCAAAAATCTGACTTTCGGCAAATCACTCAAAAATGGTGCTAAACAGTTGCAACTGCTCCCCTGAGAGGTTTGGCGGTCGAAACAGAAGGCTTTTTATCACAGGAAAAGAAATCAGCCCTCTACAACTTAACTGGCAGAAAAAGATTTTTTTGAAAAAATCCCTAAGCCCCGGGGTCACAATTTCATCAGAAATCTGACTTCCGGCAAATCACTCAAAAATGCTGCCAAACGGTTGCAACTGCTCCCCTGAGAGGTTTGGCGGTCGAAACAGAAGGCTTTTTATCACAGGAAAAGAAATTAGCCCTCGACAAATTAACTGGCAAAAAAAGATTTTTTTGAAAAAATCCCTAAGCCCCGGGGTCACAATTTCATAAAAAATCTGACTTCCGGCAAATCACTCAAAAATGCTGCCAAACGGTTGCACTGCTCCCCTGAGAGGTTTGGCGGTCGAAACAGAAGGCTTTTTATCACAGGAAAAGAAATCAGCCCTCGACAAATTAACTGGCAGAAAAAGATTTTTTTGAAAAAATCACAATTTCATCAAAAATCTGAATTTCGGCAAATCACTCAAAAATGCTGCCAAACGGTTGCAACTGCTCCCCTGAGAGGTTTGGCGGTCGAAACAGAAGGCTTTTTATCACAGGAAAAGAAATTAGCCCTCGACAAATTAACTGGCAAAAAAAGATTTTTTTGAAAAAATCCCTAAGCCCCGGGGTAACAATTTCATCAAAAATCTGACTTTCGGCAATTCATTCAAAAATGCTGCCAAATGGTTGCAAATGCTCCCCTGAGAGGTTTGGCGGTCGAAACAGAAGGCTTTTTATCACAGGAAAGGAAATCAGCCCTCGACAAATTAACTGGCAGAAAAAGATTTTTTTGAAAAAATCCCTAAGTCCCGGGGTCACAATTTCATAAAAAATCTGACTTTCGGCAAATCACTCAAAAATGCTGCCAAATGGTTGCAACTGCTCCCCTGAGAGGTTTGGCGGTCGAAACAGAAGGCTTTTTATCACAGGAAAAGAAATCAGCCCTCGACAAATTAACTGGCAGAATTTTTTTTTTTGAAAAAATCGCTAAGCCCCGGGGTCACAATTTCATCAAAAATCTGACTTTCGGCAAATCACTCAAAAATGCTGCCAAACGGTTGCAAATGCTCCCCTGAGAGGTTTGGCGGTCGAAACAGAACGCTTTTTATCACAGGAAAAGAAATCAGCCCTCGACAAATTAACTGGCAGAAAAAGATTTTTTTGAAAAAATCACAATTTCATCAAAAATCTGACTTTCGGCAAATCACTCAAAAATGATGCCAAACGGTTGCAACTGCTCCGCTGAGAGGTTTGGCGGTCGAAACAGAAGGCTTTTTATCACTGGAAAAGAAATCAGCCCTCGACAACTTAACTGGCAGAAAAAGATTTTTTTGAAAAAATCCCTAAGCCCCGGGGTCACAATTTCATCAAAAATCTGACTTTCGGCAAATCACTAAAAAATGGTGCTAAACAGTTGCAACTGCTCCCCTGAGAGGTTTGGCGGTCGAAACGGAAGGCTTTTTATCACTGGAAAAGAAACCAGCCCTCGACAAATTAACTGGCAGAAAAAGATTTTTTTGAAAAAATCCCTAAGCCCCGGGGTCACAATTTCATCAAAAATCTGACTTCCGGCAAATCACTCAAAAATGCTGCCAAACGGTTGCAACTGCTCCCATGAGAGGTTTGGCGGTCGAAACAGAAGGCTTTTTATCACAGTAAAAGAAATCAGCCCTCGACAAATTAACTGGGAGAAAAAGATTTTTTTGAAAAAATCACAATTTCATCAAAAATCTGACTTTCGGCAAATCACTCAAAAATGCTGCCAAATGGTTACAAATGCTCCCCGGAGAGGTTTGGCGGTCGAAACAGAAGGCTTTTTATCACAGGAAAGGAAATCAGCCCTCGACAAATTAACTGGCAGAAAAAGATTTTTTTGAAAAAATCCCTAAGCCCCGGGGTCACAATTTCATCAAAAATCTGACTTTCGGCAATACATTCAAAAATGCTGCCAAATGGTTGCAAATGCTCCCCTGAGATGTTTGGCGGTCGAAACAGAAGGCTTTTTATCACAGGAAAGGAAATCAGCCCTCGACAAATTAACTGGCAGAAAAAGATTTTTTTGAAAAAATCCCTAAGCCCCGGGGTCACAATTTCATCAAAAATCTGACTTTCGGCAAATCACTCAAAAATGGTGCTAAACAGTTGCAACTGCTCCCCTGAGAGGTTTGGCGGTCGAAACAGAAGGCTTTTTATCACTGGAAAAGAAATCAGCCCTCAACAACTTAACTGGCAGAAAAAGATTTTTTTGAAAAAATCCCTAAGCCCCGGGGTCACAATTTCATCAAAAATCTGACTTTAGGCAAATCACTCAAAAATGCTGCCAAATGGTTGCAACTGCTCCCCTGAGAGGTTTGGCGGTCGAAACAGAAGGCTTTTTATCACAGGAAAAGAAATTAGCCCTCGACCAATTAACTGGCAAAAAAAGATTTTTTTGAAAAAATCCCTAAGCCCCGGGGTCACAATTTCATCAAAAATCTGACTTCCGGCAAATCACTCAAAAATGCTGCCAAACAGTTGCACTGCTCCCCTGAGAGGTTTGGCGGTCAAAACAGAAGGCTTTTTATCACAGGAAAAGAAATCAGCCCTCGACAAATTAACTGGCAGAAAAAGATTTTTTTGAAAAAATCACAATTTCATCAAAAATCTGAATTTCGGCAAATCACTCAAAAATGCTGCCAAACGGTTGCAACTGCTCCCCTGAGAGGTTTGGCGGTCGAAACAGAAGGCTTTTTATCACAGGAAAAGAAATTAGCCCTCGACAAATTAACTGGCAAAAAAAGATTTTGTTGAAAAAATCCCTAAGCCCCGGGGTCACAATTTCATCAAAAATCTGACTTTCGGCAATTCATTCAAAAATGCTGCCAAATGGTTGCAAATGCTCCCCTGAGAGGTTTGGAGGTCGAAACAGAAGGCTGTTTATCACAGGAAAGGAAATCAGCCCTCGACAACTTAAATGGCAGAAAAAGATTTTTTTGAAAAAATCCCTAAGCCCCGGGGTCACAATTTCATCAAAAATCTGACTTTCGGCAAATCACTCAAAAATGGTGCTAAACAGTTGCAACTGCTCCCCTGAGAGGTTTGGCGGTCGAAACAGAAGGCTTTTTATCACTGGAAAAGAAATCAGCCCTCGACAACTTAACTGGCAGAAAAAGATTTTTTTGAAAAAATCCCTAAGCCCCGGGGTCACAATTTCATCAAAAATCTGACTTCCGGCAAATCACTCAAAAATGCTGCCAAACGGTTGCAACTGCTCCCCTGAGAGGTTTGGCGGTCGAAACAGAAGGCTTTTTATCACAGGAAAAGAAATCAGCCCTCGACAACTTAACTGGCAGAAAAAGATTTTTTTGAAAAAATCACAATTTCATCAAAAATCTGAATTTCGGCAAATCACTCAAAAATACTGGCAAACGGTTGCAACTGCTCCCCTGAGAGGTTTGGCGGTCGAAACAGAAGGCTTTTTATCACAGGAAAAGAAATTAGCCCTCGACCAATTAACTGGCAAAAAAAGATTTTTTTGAAAAAATCCCTAAGCCCCGGGGTCACAATTTCATCAAAAATCTGACTTCCGGCAAATCACTCAAAAATGCTGCCAAACAGTTGCACTGCTCCCCTGAGAGGTTTGGCGGTCAAAACAGAAGGCTTTTTATCACAGGAAAAGAAATCAGCCCTCGACAAATTAACTGGCAGAAAAAGATTTTTTTGAAAAAATCACAATTTCATCAAAAATCTGAATTTCGGCAAATCACTCAAAAATGCTGCCAAACGGTTGCAACTGCTCCCCTGAGAGGTTTGGCGGTCGAAACAGAAGGCTTTTTATCACAGGAAAAGAAATTAGCCCTCGACAAATTAACTGGCAAAAAAAGATTTTGTTGAAAAAATCCCTAAGCCCCGGGGTCACAATTTCATCAAAAATCTGACTTTCGGCAATTCATTCAAAAATGCTGCCAAATGGTTGCAAATGCTCCCCTGAGAGGTTTGGAGGTCGAAACAGAAGGCTGTTTATCACAGGAAAGGAAATCAGCCCTCGACAACTTAAATGGCAGAAAAAGATTTTTTTGAAAAAATCCCTAAGCCCCGGGGTCACAATTTCATCAAAAATCTGACTTTCGGCAAATCACTCAAAAATGGTGCTAAACAGTTGCAACTGCTCCCCTGAGAGGTTTGGCGGTCGAAACAGAAGGCTTTTTATCACTGGAAAAGAAATCAGCCCTCGACAACTTAACTGGCAGAAAAAGATTTTTTTGAAAAAATCCCTAAGCCCCGGGGTCACAATTTCATCAAAAATCTGACTTCCGGCAAATCACTCAAAAATGCTGCCAAACGGTTGCAACTGCTCCCCTGAGAGGTTTGGCGGTCGAAACAGAAGGCTTTTTATCACAGGAAAAGAAATCAGCCCTCGACAACTTAACTGGCAGAAAAAGATTTTTTTGAAAAAATCACAATTTCATCAAAAATCTGAATTTCGGCAAATCACTCAAAAATACTGGCAAACGGTTGCAACTGCTCCCCTGAGAGGTTTGGCGGTCGAAACAGAAGGCTTTTTATCACAGGAAAAGAAATTAGCCCTCGACAAATTAACTGGTAGAAAAAGATTTTTTTGAAAAAATCCCTAAGCCCCGGGGTCACAATTTCATCAAAAATCTGATTTTCGGCAAATCACTCAAAAATGCTGCCAAATGGTTGCAAATGCTCCCCTGAGAGGTTTGGCGGTCGAAACAAAAGGCTTTTTATCACAGGAAAGGAAATCAGCCCTCGACAAATTAACTGGTAGAAAAAGATTTTTTTGAAAAAATCCCTAAGCCCCGGGGTCACAATTTCATCAAAAATCTGATTTTCGGCAAATCACTCAAAAATGCTGCCAAACGCTTGCAAATGCTCCCCTGAGAGGTTTGGCCGTCGAAACAGAAGGCTTTTTATCACAGGAAAAGAAATCAGCCCTCGACAAATTAACTGGCAGAAAAAGATTTTTTTGAAAAAATCACAATTTCATCAAAAATCTGAATTTCGGCAAATCACTCAAAAATGCTGCCAAACGGTTGCAACTGCTCCCCTGAGAGGTTTGGCGGTCGAAACAGAAGGCTTTTTATCACAGGAAAAGAAATTTGCCCTCGACAAATTAACTGGCAAAAAAAGATTTTTTTGAAAAAATCCCTAAGCCCCGGGGTCACAAATTTCATCAAAAATCTGACTTTCGGCAATTCATTCAAAAATGCTGCCAAATGGTTGCAAATGCTCCCCTGAGATGTTTGGCGGTCGAAACAGAAGGCTTTTTATCACAGGAAAGGAAATCAGCCCTCGACAATTTAACTGGCAGAAAAAGATTTTTTGGAAAAAATCCCTAAGCCCCGGGGTCACAATTTCATCAAAAATCTGACTTTCGGCAATTCATTCAAAAATGCTGCCAAATGGTTGCAAATGCTCCCCTGAGAGGTTTGGAGGTCGAAACAGAAGGCTATTTATCACAGGAAAGGAAATCAGCCCTCGACAAATTAACTGGCAGAAAAAGATTTTTTTGAAAAAATCCCTAAGCCCCGGGGTCACAATTTCATCAAAAATCTGACTTTCGGCAAATCACTCAAAAATGGTGCTAAACAGTTTCAACTGCTCCCCTGAGAGGTTTGGCGGTCGAAACAGAAGGCTTTTTATCACAGGAAAAGAAATCAGCCCTCGACAAATTAACTGGCAGAAAAAGATTTTTTTGAAAAAATCACAATTTCATCAAAAATCTGACTTTCGGCAAATCACTCAAAAATGATGCCAAACGGTTGCAACTGCTCCGCTGAGAGGTTTGGCGGTCGAAACAGAAGGCTTTTTATCACAGGAAAAGAAATCAGCCCTCGACAACTTAACTGGCAGAAAAAGATTTTTTTGAAAAAATCCCTAAGCCCCGGGGTCACAATTTCATCAAAAATCTGACTTCCGGCAAATCACTCAAAAATGCTGCCAAACGGTTGCAACTGCTCCCCTGAGAGGTTTGGCGGTCGAAACAGAAGGCTTTTTATCACAGGAAAAGAAATCAGACCTCGACAAATTAACTGGGAGAAAAAGATTTTTTTGAAAAAATCCCTAAGCCCCGGGGTCACAATTTCATCAAAAATCTGACTTTCGGCAAATCACTCAAAAATGGTGCTAAACAGTTGCAACTGCTCCCCTGAGAGGTTTGGCGGTCGAAACAGAAGGCTTTTTATCACTGGAAAAGAAATCAGCCCTCGACAACTTAACTGGCAGAAAAACATTTTTTTGAAAAAATCCCTAAGCCCCGGGGTCACAATTTCATCAAAAATCTGATTTTCGGCAAATCACTCAAAAATGCTGCCAAACGCTTGCAAATGCTCCCCTGAGCGGTTTGGCGGGCGCAACAGAAGGCTTTTTATCACAGTAAAAGAAATCAGCCCTCGACAAATTAACTGGCAGAAAAATATTTTTTTGAAAAAATCTCTAAGCCCCGGGGTCACAATTTCATCAAATATCTGACTTTCAGCAAATCACTCAAAAATGATGCCAAACGGTTGCAACTGCTCCCCTGAGAGGTTTGGCGGTCGAAACAGAAGGCTTTTTATCACAGGAAAAGAAATAAGCCCTCGACAACTTAACTGGCAGAAAAAGATTTTTTTGAAAAAATCCCTAAGCCCCGGGGTCACAATTTCATCAAAAATCTGACTTTCGGCAAATCACTCAAAAATGGTGCTAAACAGTTGCAACTGCTCCCCTGAGAGGTTTGGCTTTTTATCACAGGAAAAGAAATCAGCCCTCTACAACTTAACTGGCAGAAAAAGATTTTTTTGAAAAAATCCCTAAGCCCCGGGGTCACAATTTCATCAGAAATCTGACTTCCGGCAAATCACTCAAAAATGCTGCCAAACGGTTGCAACTGCTCCCCTGAGAGGTTTGGCGGTCGAAACAGAAGGCTTTTTATCACAGGAAAAGAAATTAGCCCTCGACAAATTAACTGGCAAAAAAAGATTTTTTTGAAAAAATCCCTAAGCCCCGGGGTCACAATTTCATAAAAAATCTGACTTCCGGCAAATCACTCAAAAATGCTGCCAAACGGTTGCACTGCTCCCCTGAGAGGTTTGGCGGTCGAAACAGAAGGCTTTTTATCACAGGAAAAGAAATCAGCCCTCGACAAATTAACTGGCAGAAAAAGATTTTTTTGAAAAAATCACAATTTCATCAAAAATCTGAATTTCGGCAAATCACTCAAAAATGCTGCCAAACGGTTGCAACTGCTCCCCTGAGAGGTTTGGCGGTCGAAACAGAAGGCTTTTTATCACAGGAAAAGAAATTAGCCCTCGACAAATTAACTGGCAAAAAAAGATTTTTTTGAAAAAATCCCTAAGCCCCGGGGTCACAATTTCATCAAAAATCTGACTTTCGGCAATTCATTCAAAAATGCTGCCAAATGGTTGCAAATGCTCCCCTGAGAGGTTTGGCGGTCGAAACAGAAGGCTTTTTATCACAGGAAAGGAAATCAGCCCTCGACAAATTAACTGGCAGAAAAAGATTTTTTTGAAAAAATCCCTAAGTCCCGGGGTCACAATTTCATAAAAAATCTGACTTTCGGCAAATCACTCAAAAATGCTGCCAAACGGTTGCAACTGCTCCCCTGAGAGGTTTGGCGGTCGAAACAGAAGGCTTTTTATCACAGGAAAAGAAATCAGCCCTCGACAAATTAACTGGCAGAATTTTTTTTTTTGAAAAAATCGCTAAGCCCCGGGGTCACAATTTCATCAAAAATCTGACTTTCGGCAAATCACTCAAAAATGCTGCCAAACGGTTGCAAATGCTCCCCTGAGAGGTTTGGCGGTCGAAACAGAACGCTTTTTATCACAGGAAAAGAAATCAGCCCTCGACAAATTAACTGGCAGAAAAAGATTTTTTTGAAAAAATCACAATTTCATCAAAAATCTGACTTTCGGCAAATCACTCAAAAATGATGCCAAACGGTTGCAACTGCTCCGCTGAGAGGTTTGGCGGTCGAAACAGAAGGCTTTTTATCACTGGAAAAGAAATCAGCCCTCGACAACTTAACTGGCAGAAAAAGATTTTTTTGAAAAAATCCCTAAGCCCCGGGGTCACAATTTCATCAAAAATCTGACTTTCGGCAAATCACTAAAAAATGGTGCTAAACAGTTGCAACTGCTCCCCTGAGAGGTTTGGCGGTCGAAACGGAAGGCTTTTTATCACTGGAAAAGAAACCAGCCCTCGACAAATTAACTGGCAGAAAAAGATTTTTTTGAAAAAATCCCTAAGCCCCGGGGTCACAATTTCATCAAAAATCTGACTTCCGGCAAATCACTCAAAAATGCTGCCAAACGGTTGCAACTGCTCCCATGAGAGGTTTGGCGGTCGAAACAGAAGGCTTTTTATCACAGTAAAAGAAATCAGCCCTCGACAAATTAACTGGGAGAAAAAGATTTTTTTGAAAAAATCACAATTTCATCAAAAATCTGACTTTCGGCAAATCACTCAAAAATGCTGCCAAATGGTTACAAATGCTCCCCGGAGAGGTTTGGCGGTCGAAACAGAAGGCTTTTTATCACAGGAAAGGAAATCAGCCCTCGACAAATTAACTGGCAGAAAAAGATTTTTTTGAAAAAATCCCTAAGCCCCGGGGTCACAATTTCATCAAAAATCTGACTTTCGGCAATACATTCAAAAATGCTGCCAAATGGTTGCAAATGCTCCCCTGAGATGTTTGGCGGTCGAAACAGAAGGCTTTTTATCACAGGAAAGGAAATCAGCCCTCGACAAATTAACTGGCAGAAAAAGATTTTTTTGAAAAAATCCCTAAGCCCCGGGGTCACAATTTCATCAAAAATCTGACTTTCGGCAAATCACTCAAAAATGCTGCCAAATGGTTGCAAATGCTCCCCTGAGAGGTTTGGCGGTCAAAACAGAAGGCTTTTTATCACAGGAAAGGAAATCAGCCCTCGACAAATTAACTGGCAGAAAAAGATTTTTTTGAAAAAATCCCTAAGCCCCGGGGTCACAATTTCATCAAAAATCTGACTTTCGGCAAATCACTCAAAAATGCTGCCAAACGCTTGCAACTGCTCCCCTGAGAGGTTTGGCGGTCGAAACAGAAGGCTTTTTATCACAGGAAAAGAAATCAGCCCTCGACAAATTAACTGGCAGAAAAAGATTTTTTTGAAAAAATCACAATTTCATCAAAAATCTGACTTTCGGCAAATCACTCAAAAATGATGCCAAACGGTTGCAACTGCTCCGCTGAGAGGTTTGGCGGTCGAAACAGAAGGCTTTTTATCACAGGAAAAGAAATCAGCCCTCGACAACTTAACTGGCAGAAAAAGATTTTTTTGAAAAAATCCCTAAGCCCCGGGGTCACAATTTCATCAAAAATCTGACTTCCGGCAAATCACTCAAAAATGCTGCCAAACGGTTGCAACTGCTCCGCTGAGAGGTTTGGCGGTCGAAACAGAAGGCTTTTTATCACAGGAAAAGAAATCAGACCTCGACCAATTAACTGGCAAAAAAAGATTTTTTTGAAAAAATCCCTAAGCCCCGGGGTCACAATTTCATCAAAAATCTGACTTCCGGCAAATCACTCAAAAATGCTGCCAAACAGTTGCACTGCTCCCCTGAGAGGTTTGGCGGTCAAAACAGAAGGCTTTTTATCACAGGAAAAGAAATCAGCCCTCGACAAATTAACTGGCAGAAAAAGATTTTTTTGAAAAAATCACAATTTCATCAAAAATCTGAATTTCGGCAAATCACTCAAAAATGCTGCCAAACGGTTGCAAATGCTCCCCTGAGAGGTTTGGAGGTCGAAACAGAAGGCTGTTTATCACAGGAAAGGAAATCAGCCCTCGACAACTTAAATGGCAGAAAAAGATTTTTTTGAAAAAATCCCTAAGCCCCGGGGTCACAATTTCATCAAAAATCTGACTTTCGGCAAATCACTCAAAAATGGTGCTAAACAGTTGCAACTGCTCCCCTGAGAGGTTTGGCGGTCGAAACAGAAGGCTTTTTATCACTGGAAAAGAAATCAGCCCTCGACAACTTAACTGGCAGAAAAAGATTTTTTTGAAAAAATCCCTAAGCCCCGGGGTCACAATTTCATCAAAAATCTGACTTCCGGCAAATCACGCAAAAATGCTGCCAAACGGTTGCAACTGCTCCCCTGAGAGGTTTGGCGGTCGAAACAGAAGGCTTTTTATCACAGGAAAAGAAATCAGCCCTCGACAACTTAACTGGCAGAAAAAGATTTTTTTGAAAAAATCACAATTTCATCAAAAATCTGAATTTCGGCAAATCACTCAAAAATACTGGCAAACGGTTGCAACTGCTCCCCTGAGAGGTTTGGCGGTCGAAACAGAAGGCTTTTTATCACAGGAAAAGAAATTAGCCCTCGACAAATTAACTGGCAAAAAAAGATTTTTTTGAAAAAATCCCTAAGCCCCGGGGTCACAAATTTCATCAAAAATCTGACTTTCGGCAATTCATTCAAAAATGCTGCCAAATGGTTGCAAATGCTCCCCTGAGATGTTTGGCGGTCGAAACAGAAGGCTTTTTATCACAGGAAAGGAAATCAGCCCTCGACAATTTAACTGGCAGAAAAAGATTTTTTGGAAAAAATCCCTAAGCCCCGGGGTCACAATTTCATCAAAAATCTGACTTTCGGCAATTCATTCAAAAATGCTGCCAAATGGTTGCAAATGCTCCCCTGAGAGGTTTGGAGGTCGAAACAGAAGGCTATTTATCACAGGAAAGGAAATCAGCCCTCGACAAATTAACTGGCAGAAAAAGATTTTTTTGAAAAAATCCCTAAGCCCCCGGGTCACAATTTCATCAAAAATCTGACTTTCGGCAAATCACTCAAAAATGGTGCTAAACAGTTTCAACTGCTCCCCTGAGAGGTTTGGCGGTCGAAACAGAAGGCTTTTTATCACAGGAAAAGAAATCAGCCCTCGACAAATTAACTGCCAGAAAAAGATTTTTTTGAAAAAATCACAATTTCATCAAAAATCTGACTTTCGGCAAATCACTCAAAAATGATGCCAAACGGTTGCAACTGCTCCGCTGAGAGGTTTGGCGGTCGAAACAGAAGGCTTTTTATCACAGGAAAAGAAATCAGCCCTCGACAACTTAACTGGCAGAAAAAGATTTTTTTGAAAAAATCCCTAAGCCCCGGGGTCACAATTTCATCAAAAATCTGACTTCCGGCAAATCACTCAAAAATGCTGCCAAACGGTTGCAACTGCTCCCCTGAGAGGTTTGGCGGTCGAAACAGAAGGCTTTTTATCACAGGAAAAGAAATCAGACCTCGACAAATTAACTGGGAGAAAAAGATTTTTTTGAAAAAATCCCTAAGCCCCGGGGTCACAATTTCATCAAAAATCTGACTTTCGGCAAATCACTCAAAAATGGTGCTAAACAGTTGCAACTGCTCCCCTGAGAGGTTTGGCGGTCGAAACAGAAGGCTTTTTATCACTGGAAAAGAAATCAGCCCTCGACAACTTAACTGGCAGAAAAAGATTTTTTTGAAAAAATCCCTAAGCCCCGGGGTCACAATTTCATCAAAAATCTGATTTTCGGCAAATCACTCAAAAATGCTGCCAAACGCTTGCAAATGCTCCCCTGAGAGGTTTGGCGGTCGAAACAGAAGGCTTTTTATCACAGGAAAAGAAATCAGCCCTCGACAAATTAACTGGCAGAAAAAGATTTTTTTGAAAAAATCACAATTTCATCAAAAATCTGAATTTCGGCAAATCACTCAAAAATGCTGCCAAACGGTTGCAACTGCTCCCCTGAGAGGTTTGGCGGTCGAAACAGAAGGCTTTTTATCACAGGAAAAGAAATTTGCCCTCGACAAATTAACTGGCAAAAAAAGATTTTTTTGAAAAAATCCCTAAGCCCCGGGGTCACAAATTTCATCAAAAATCTGACTTTCGGCAATTCATTCAAAAATGCTGCCAAATGGTTGCAAATGCTCCCCTGAGATGTTTGGCGGTCGAAACAGAAGGCTTTTTATCACAGGAAAGGAAATCAGCCCTCGACAATTTAACTGGCAGAAAAAGATTTTTTGGAAAAAATCCCTAAGCCCCGGGGTCACAATTTCATCAAAAATCTGACTTTCGGCAATTCATTCAAAAATGCTGCCAAATGGTTGCAAATGCTCCCCTGAGAGGTTTGGAGGTCGAAACAGAAGGCTATTTATCACAGGAAAGGAAATCAGCCCTCGACAAATTAACTGGCAGAAAAAGATTTTTTTGAAAAAATCCCTAAGCCCCGGGGTCACAATTTCATCAAAAATCTGACTTTCGGCAAATCACTCAAAAATGCTGCCAAATGGTTGCAAATGCTCCCCTGAGAGGTTTGGCGGTCGAAACAGAAGGCTTTTTATCACAGGAAAGGAAATCAGCCCTCGACAACTTAACTGGCAGAAAAAGATTTTTTTGAAAAAATCCCTAAGCCCCGGGGTCACAATTTCATCAAAAATCTGACTTCCGGCAAATCACTCAAAAATGCTGCCAAACGGTTGCAACTGCTCCCCTGAGAGGTTTGGCGGTCGAAACAGAAGGCTTTTTATCACAGGAAAAGAAATCAGCCCTCGACAAATTAACTGGGAGAAAAAGATTTTTTTGAAAAAATCCCTAAGCCCCGGGGTCACAATTTCATCAAAAATCTGACTTTCGGCAAATCACTCAAAAATGCTGCCAAACGGTTGCAAATGCTCCCCTGAGAGGTTTGGCGGTCGAAACAGAACGCTTTTTATCACAGGAAAAGAAATCAGCCCTCGACAAATTAACTGGCAGAAAAAGATTTTTTTGAAAAAATCACAATTTCATCAAAAATCTGACTTTCGGCAAATCACTCAAAAATGATGCCAAACGGTTGCAACTGCTCCGCTGAGAGGTTTGGCGGTCGAAACAGAAGGCTTTTTATCACTGGAAAAGAAATCAGCCCTCGACAACTTAACTGGCAGAAAAAGATTTTTTTGAAAAAATCCCTAAGCCCCGGGGTCACAATTTCATCAAAAATCTGACTTTCGGCAAATCACTAAAAAATGGTGCTAAACAGTTGCAACTGCTCCCCTGAGAGGTTTGGCGGTCGAAACGGAAGGCTTTTTATCACTGGAAAAGAAACCAGCCCTCGACAAATTAACTGGCAGAAAAAGATTTTTTTGAAAAAATCCCTAAGCCCCGGGGTCACAATTTCATCAAAAATCTGACTTCCGGCAAATCACTCAAAAATGCTGCCAAACGGTTGCAACTGCTCCCATGAGAGGTTTGGCGGTCGAAACAGAAGGCTTTTTATCACAGTAAAAGAAATCAGCCCTCGACAAATTAACTGGGAGAAAAAGATTTTTTTGAAAAAATCACAATTTCATCAAAAATCTGACTTTCGGCAAATCACTCAAAAATGCTGCCAAATGGTTACAAATGCTCCCCGGAGAGGTTTGGCGGTCGAAACAGAAGGCTTTTTATCACAGGAAAGGAAATCAGCCCTCGACAAATTAACTGGCAGAAAAAGATTTTTTTGAAAAAATCCCTAAGCCCCGGGGTCACAATTTCATCAAAAATCTGACTTTCGGCAATACATTCAAAAATGCTGCCAAATGGTTGCAAATGCTCCCCTGAGATGTTTGGCGGTCGAAACAGAAGGCTTTTTATCACAGGAAAGGAAATCAGCCCTCGACAAATTAACTGGCAGAAAAAGATTTTTTTGAAAAAATCCCTAAGCCCCGGGGTCACAATTTCATCAAAAATCTGACTTTCGGCAAATCACTCAAAAATGCTGCCAAATGGTTGCAAATGCTCCCCTGAGAGGTTTGGCGGTCAAAACAGAAGGCTTTTTATCACAGGAAAGGAAATCAGCCCTCGACAAATTAACTGGCAGAAAAAGATTTTTTTGAAAAAATCCCTAAGCCCCGGGGTCACAATTTCATCAAAAATCTGACTTTCGGCAAATCACTCAAAAATGCTGCCAAACGCTTGCAACTGCTCCCCTGAGAGGTTTGGCGGTCGAAACAGAAGGCTTTTTATCACAGGAAAAGAAATCAGCCCTCGACAAATTAACTGGCAGAAAAAGATTTTTTTGAAAAAATCACAATTTCATCAAAAATCTGACTTTCGGCAAATCACTCAAAAATGATGCCAAACGGTTGCAACTGCTCCGCTGAGAGGTTTGGCGGTCGAAACAGAAGGCTTTTTATCACAGGAAAAGAAATCAGCCCTCGACAACTTAACTGGCAGAAAAAGATTTTTTTGAAAAAATCCCTAAGCCCCGGGGTCACAATTTCATCAAAAATCTGACTTCCGGCAAATCACTCAAAAATGCTGCCAAACGGTTGCAACTGCTCCGCTGAGAGGTTTGGCGGTCGAAACAGAAGGCTTTTTATCACAGGAAAAGAAATCAGACCTCGACCAATTAACTGGCAAAAAAAGATTTTTTTGAAAAAATCCCTAAGCCCCGGGGTCACAATTTCATCAAAAATCTGACTTCCGGCAAATCACTCAAAAATGCTGCCAAACAGTTGCACTGCTCCCCTGAGAGGTTTGGCGGTCAAAACAGAAGGCTTTTTATCACAGGAAAAGAAATCAGCCCTCGACAAATTAACTGGCAGAAAAAGATTTTTTTGAAAAAATCACAATTTCATCAAAAATCTGAATTTCGGCAAATCACTCAAAAATGCTGCCAAACGGTTGCAAATGCTCCCCTGAGAGGTTTGGAGGTCGAAACAGAAGGCTGTTTATCACAGGAAAGGAAATCAGCCCTCGACAACTTAAATGGCAGAAAAAGATTTTTTTGAAAAAATCCCTAAGCCCCGGGGTCACAATTTCATCAAAAATCTGACTTTCGGCAAATCACTCAAAAATGGTGCTAAACAGTTGCAACTGCTCCCCTGAGAGGTTTGGCGGTCGAAACAGAAGGCTTTTTATCACTGGAAAAGAAATCAGCCCTCGACAACTTAACTGGCAGAAAAAGATTTTTTTGAAAAAATCCCTAAGCCCCGGGGTCACAATTTCATCAAAAATCTGACTTCCGGCAAATCACTCAAAAATGCTGCCAAACGGTTGCAACTGCTCCCCTGAGAGGTTTGGCGGTCGAAACAGAAGGCTTTTTATCACAGGAAAAGAAATCAGCCCTCGACAACTTAACTGGCAGAAAAAGATTTTTTTGAAAAAATCACAATTTCATCAAAAATCTGAATTTCGGCAAATCACTCAAAAATACTGGCAAACGGTTGCAACTGCTCCCCTGAGAGGTTTGGCGGTCGAAACAGAAGGCTTTTTATCACAGGAAAAGAAATTAGCCCTCGACAAATTAACTGGCAAAAAAAGATTTTTTTGAAAAAATCCCTAAGCCCCGGGGTCACAAATTTCATCAAAAATCTGACTTTCGGCAATTCATTCAAAAATGCTGCCAAATGGTTGCAAATGCTCCCCTGAGATGTTTGGCGGTCGAAACAGAAGGCTTTTTATCACAGGAAAGGAAATCAGCCCTCGACAATTTAACTGGCAGAAAAAGATTTTTTGGAAAAAATCCCTAAGCCCCGGGGTCACAATTTCATCAAAAATCTGACTTTCGGCAATTCATTCAAAAATGCTGCCAAATGGTTGCAAATGCTCCCCTGAGAGGTTTGGAGGTCGAAACAGAAGGCTATTTATCACAGGAAAGGAAATCAGCCCTCGACAAATTAACTGGCAGAAAAAGATTTTTTTGAAAAAATCCCTAAGCCCCCGGGTCACAATTTCATCAAAAATCTGACTTTCGGCAAATCACTCAAAAATGGTGCTAAACAGTTTCAACTGCTCCCCTGAGAGGTTTGGCGGTCGAAACAGAAGGCTTTTTATCACAGGAAAAGAAATCAGCCCTCGACAAATTAACTGGCAGAAAAAGATTTTTTTGAAAAAATCACAATTTCATCAAAAATCTGACTTTCGGCAAATCACTCAAAAATGATGCCAAACGGTTGCAACTGCTCCGCTGAGAGGTTTGGCGGTCGAAACAGAAGGCTTTTTATCACAGGAAAAGAAATCAGCCCTCGACAACTTAACTGGCAGAAAAAGATTTTTTTGAAAAAATCCCTAAGCCCCGGGGTCACAATTTCATCAAAAATCTGACTTCCGGCAAATCACTCAAAAATGCTGCCAAACGGTTGCAACTGCTCCCCTGAGAGGTTTGGCGGTCGAAACAGAAGGCTTTTTATCACAGGAAAAGAAATCAGACCTCGACAAATTAACTGGGAGAAAAAGATTTTTTTGAAAAAATCCCTAAGCCCCGGGGTCACAATTTCATCAAAAATCTGACTTTCGGCAAATCACTCAAAAATGGTGCTAAACAGTTGCAACTGCTCCCCTGAGAGGTTTGGCGGTCGAAACAGAAGGCTTTTTATCACTGGAAAAGAAATCAGCCCTCGACAACTTAACTGGCAGAAAAAGATTTTTTTGAAAAAATCCCTAAGCCCCGGGGTCACAATTTCATCAAAAATCTGATTTTCGGCAAATCACTCAAAAATGCTGCCAAACGCTTGCAAATGCTCCCCTGAGAGGTTTGGCGGTCGAAACAGAAGGCTTTTTATCACAGGAAAAGAAATCAGCCCTCGACAAATTAACTGGCAGAAAAAGATTTTTTTGAAAAAATCACAATTTCATCAAAAATCTGAATTTCGGCAAATCACTCAAAAATGCTGCCAAACGGTTGCAACTGCTCCCCTGAGAGGTTTGGCGGTCGAAACAGAAGGCTTTTTATCACAGGAAAAGAAATTTGCCCTCGACAAATTAACTGGCAAAAAAAGATTTTTTTGAAAAAATCCCTAAGCCCCGGGGTCACAAATTTCATCAAAAATCTGACTTTCGGCAATTCATTCAAAAATGCTGCCAAATGGTTGCAAATGCTCCCCTGAGATGTTTGGCGGTCGAAACAGAAGGCTTTTTATCACAGGAAAGGAAATCAGCCCTCGACAATTTAACTGGCAGAAAAAGATTTTTTGGAAAAAATCCCTAAGCCCCGGGGTCACAATTTCATCAAAAATCTGACTTTCGGCAATTCATTCAAAAATGCTGCCAAATGGTTGCAAATGCTCCCCTGAGAGGTTTGGAGGTCGAAACAGAAGGCTATTTATCACAGGAAAGGAAATCAGCCCTCGACAAATTAACTGGCAGAAAAAGATTTTTTTGAAAAAATCCCTAAGCCCCGGGGTCACAATTTCATCAAAAATCTGACTTTCGGCAAATCACTCAAAAATGCTGCCAAATGGTTGCAAATGCTCCCCTGAGAGGTTTGGCGGTCGAAACAGAAGGCTTTTTATCACAGGAAAGGAAATCAGCCCTCGACAACTTAACTGGCAGAAAAAGATTTTTTTGAAAAAATCCCTAAGCCCCGGGGTCACAATTTCATCAAAAATCTGACTTCCGGCAAATCACTCAAAAATGCTGCCAAACGGTTGCAACTGCTCCCCTGAGAGGTTTGGCGGTCGAAACAGAAGGCTTTTTATCACAGGAAAAGAAATCAGCCCTCGACAAATTAACTGGGAGAAAAAGATTTTTTTGAAAAAATCCCTAAGCCCCGGGGTCACAATTTCATCAAAAATCTGACTTTCGGCAAATCACTCAAAAATGGTGCTAAACAGTTGCAACTGCTCCCCTGAGAGGTTTGGCGGTCGAAACAGTAGGCTTTTTATCACTGGAAAAGAAATCAGCCCTCGACAACTTAACTGGCAGAAAAAGATTTTTTTGAAAAAATCCCTAAGCCCCGGGGTCACAATTTCATCAAAAATCTGACTTTCGGCAAATCACTCAAAAATGCTGCCAAATGGTTGCAAATGCTCCCGTGAGAGGTTTGGCGGTCGAAACAGAAGGCTTTTTATCACAGGAAAAGAAATCAGTCCTCGACAAATTAACTGGCAGAAAAAGAATTTTTTTGAAAAAATCCCTAAGCCCCGGGGTCACAATTTCATCAAAAATCTGACTTTCGGCAATTCACTCAAAAATGTTGCCAAATGGTTGCAACTGCTCCCCTGAGAGGTTTGGCGGTCGAAACAGAAGGCTTTTTATCACAGGAAAAGAAATCAGCCCACGACAACTTAACTGGCAGAAAAAGATTTTTTTGAAAAAATCCCTAAGCCCCGGGGTCACAATTTCATTAAAAATCTGACTTTCGGCAATTCACTCAAAAATGTTGCCAAATGGTTGCAACTGCTCCCCTGAGAGGTTTGGCGGTCGAAACAGAAGGCTTTTTATCACAGGAAAAGAAATTAGCCCTCAACAACTTAACTGGCAGAAAAAGATTTTTTTGAAAAAATCCCTAAGCCCCGGGGTCACAATTTCATCAAAAATCTGACTTTCTGCAAATCACTCAAAAATGGTGCTAAACAGTTGCAACTGCTCCCATGAGAGGTTTGGCGGTCAAAACAGAAGGCTTTTTATCACAGGAAAAGAAATCGGGCCCTCGACAACTTAACTGGCAGAAAAAGATTTTTTTGAAAAAATCCCTAAGCCCCGGGGTCACAATTTCATAAAAAATCTGACTTCCGGCAAATCACTCAAAAATGCTGCCAAACGGTTGCACTGCTCCCCTGAGAGGTTTGGCGGTCGAAACAGAAGGCTTTTTATCACAGGAAAAGAAATCAGCCCTCGACAAATTAACTGGCAGAAAAAGATTTTTTTGAAAAAATCACAATTTCATCAAAAATCTGAATTTCGGCAAATCACTCAAAAATGCTGCCAAACGGTTGCAACTGCTCCCCTGAGAGGTTTGGCGGTCGAAACAGAAGGCTTTTTATCACAGGAAAAGAAATTAGCCCTCGACAAATTAACTGGCAAAAAAAGATTTTTTTGAAAAAATCCCTAAGCCCCGGGGTCACAATTTCATCAAAAATCTGACTTTCGGCAATTCATTCAAAAACGCTGCCAAATGGTTGCAAATGCCCCCCTGAGAGGTTTGGAGGTCGAAACAGAAGGCTTTTTATCACAGGAAAGGAAATCAGCCCTCGACAAATTAACTGGCAGAAAAAGATTTTTTTGAAAAAATCCCTAAGCCCCGGGGTCACAATTTCATCAAAAATCTGACTTTCGGCAAATCACTCAAAAATGCTGCCAAATGGTTGCAAATGCTCCCCTGAGAGGTTTGGCGGTGGAAACAGAAGGCTTTTTATCACAGGAAAGGAAATCAGCCCTCGACAAATTAACTGGCAGAAAAAGATTTTTTTGAAAAAATCCCTAAGCCCCGGGGTCACAACTTCATCAAAAATCTGACTTTCGGCAAATCACTCAAAAATGCTGCCAAACGCTTGCAACTGCTCCCCTGAGAGGTTTGGCGGTCGAAACAGAAGGCTTTTTATCACAGGAAAAGAAATTGGCCCTCGACAAATTAACTGGCAAAAAAAGATTTTTTTGAAAAAATCCCTAAGCCCCGGGGTCACAATTTCATCAAAAATCTGACTTTCGGCAATTCATTCAAAAATGCTGCCAAATGGTTGCAAATGCTCCCCTGAGAGGTTTGGCGGTCGAAACAGAAGGCTTTTTATCACAGGAAAGGAAATCAGCCCTCGACAAATTAACTGGCAGAAAAAGATTTTTTTGAAAAAATCACAATTTCATCAAAAATCTGACTTTCGGCAAATCACTCAAAAATGATGCCAAACGGTTGCAACTGCTCCGCTGAGAGGTTTGGCGGTCGAAACAGAAGGCTTTTTATCACAGGAAAAGAAATCAGCCCTCAACAAATTAACTGGCAGAAAAAGATTTTTTTCAAAAAATCCCTAAGCCCCGGGGTCACAATTTCATCAAAAATCTGACTTTCGGCAAATCACTCAAAAATGCTGCCAAACGCTTGCAAATGCTCCCCTGAGAGGTTTGGCGGCCGAAACAGAAGGCTTTTTATCACAGGAAAAGAAATCAGCCATCGACAAATTAACTGGCAGAAAAAGATTTTTTTGAAAAAATCCCTAAGCCCCGGGGGTCACAATTTCATCAAAAATTTGACTTCCGGCAAATCACTCAAAAATGCTGCCAAACGGTTGCAACTGCTCCCCTGAGAGGTTTGGCGGTCGAAACAGAAGGCTTTTTATCACAGTAAAAGAAATCAGCCCTCGACAAATTAACTGGGAGAAAAAGATTTTTTTGAAAAAATGACAATTTCATCAAAAATCTGAATTTCGTCAAATCACTCAAAAATGCTGCCAAACGGTTGCAACTGCTCCCCTGAGAGGTTTGGCGGTCGAAACAGAAGGCTTTTTATCACAGGAAAAGAAATTTGCCCTCGACAAATTAACTGGCAAAAAAAGATGTTTTTGAAAAAATGCCTAAGCCCCGGGGTCACAATTTCATCAAAAATCTGACTTTCGGCAATTCATTCAAAAATGCTGCCAAATGGTTGCAAATGCTCCCCTGAGATGTTTGGCGGTCGAAACAGAAGGCTTTTTATCACAGGAAAGGAAATCAGCCCTCGACAATTTAACTGGCAGAAAAAGATTTTTTGGAAAAAATCCCTAAGCCCCGGGGTCAGTGGCGTAGCGTGGGGGGTGCCAGGGGTGCCGGCCGCACCGTGCGCAACATTTTGGGGGGCGCATTTGGCCGGCCCCCCTCGAGGAAGCGGGAACCTCTCCAAGGCACAGCGTGCCGTCGGTAGAGGAAAAAAGCCGCGCAGCAGCAGCAGCAGCAAAGTCGGGAGGAGGAGGAGGTGGAGCGAGCCTGCTAATTCCTTGCTGGGAATTAAGCGGCTCAAGACTCTCTCCACTGGCCGCCTGGGTAGTGAGCCGAGCCGAGCAGGGAGTCTGGCGAGGGGGTGGGAAGAGACTTTCCCCCCTTTTTTCCACCTCGCCTGGTCAAAAAGGAGAGCGGAGTCTCCTCAGGGCACCCTCAGGCAGGGCAGGGAAAGGCAAGCAGAGCGAGGAGGAGAGAGGGGGAGGGGGGAGCAGCCAGGAAACGCCGTGGTGTGGAGGAGGAATCAATTTAGGAGAGAAAGCGAAAAGCCTTGGAGAAAGGGGAAAAAGGAAAGAAAAGAGGCAGCTCCAGGAGAGCGCGGGGGAAAGAGAAGCCTCGCTGCTGCTGCTTGGGAGAGTAAATTACTGTACTTGCCTTGCCCCGGGTTAGGGGGCGCAAATTACTTGCCTTGCCCCGGGTTAGGGGGCGCAAATTACTTGTCTTGCCCCGGGTGCTGATAACCCACGCTACGCGGCTGCCCGGGGTCACAATTTCATCAAAAATCTGACTTTCGGCAATTCATTCAAAAATACTGCCAAATGGTTGCAAATGCTCCCCTGAGAGGTTTGGAGGTCGAAACAGAAGGCTTTTTATCACAGGAAAGGAAATCAGCCCTCGACAAATTAACTGGCAGAAAAATATTTTTTTGAAAAAATCCCTAAGCCCCGGGGTCACAATTTCATCAAAAATCTGACTTTCGGCAAATCACTCAAAAATGCTGCCAAATGGTTGCAAATGCTCCCCTGAGAGGTTTGGCGGTCGAAAGAGAAGGCTTTTTATCACAGGAAAAGAAATCAGCCCTCGACAAATTAACTGGCAGAAAAAGATTTTTTTGAAAAAATCACAATTTCATCAAAAATCTGACTTTCGGCAAATCACTCAAAAATGATGCCAAACGGTTGCAACTGCTCCGCTGAGAGGTTTGGCGGTCGAAACAGAAGGCTTTTTATCACAGGAAAAGAAATCAGCCCTCGACAACTTAACTGGCAGAAAAAGATTTTTTTGAAAAAATCCCTAAGCCCCGGGGTCACAATTTCATCAAAAATCTGACTTTCGGCAAATCACTCAAAAATGGTGCTAAACAGTTGCAACTGCTCCCCTTAGAGGTTTGGCGGTCGAAACAGAAGGCTTTTTATCACAGGAAAAGAAATCAGCCCTCGACAACTTAACTGGCAGAAAAAGATTTTTTTGAAAAAATCCCTAAGCCCCGGGGGTCACAATTTCATCAAAAATCTGACTTCCGGCAAATCACTCAAAAATGCTGCCAAACGGTTGCAACTGCTCCCCTGAGAGGTTTGGCGGTCGAAACAGAAGGCTTTTTATCACAGGAAAAGAAATCAGCCCTCGACAAATTGACTGGGAGAAAAAGATTTTTTTGAAAAAATCACAATTTCATCAAAAATCTGAATTTCGGCAAATCACTCAAAAATGCTGCCAAACGGTTGCAACTGCTCCCCTGAGAGGTTTGGCGGTCGAAACAGAAGGCTTTTTATCACAGGAAAAGAAATTAGCCCTCGACAAATTAACGGGCAAAAAAAGATTTTTTTGAAAAAATCCCTAAGCCCCGGGGTCACAATTTCATCAAAAATCTGACTTTCGGCAAATCACTCAAAAATGGTGCTAAACAGTTGCAACTGCTCCGCTGAGAGGTTTGGCGGTCGAAACAGAAGGCTTTTTATCACAAGAAAGGAAATCAGCCCTCGACAAATTAACTGGCAGAAAAAGATTTTTTTGAAAAAATCCCTAAGCCCCGGGGTCACAATTTCATCAAAAATCTGATTTTCGGCAAATCACTCAAAAATGCTGCCAAACGCTTGCAAATGCTCCCCTGAGAGGTTTGGCGGTCGAAACAGAAGGCTTTTTATCACAGGAAAAGAAATCAGCCCTCGACAAATTAACTGGCAGAAAAAGATTTTTTTGAAAAAATCACAATTTCATCAAAAATCTGACTTTCGGCAAATCACTCAAAAATGCTGCCAAACGGTTGCAACTGCTCCCCTGAGAGGTTTGGCGGTCGAAACAGAAGGCTTTTTATCACAGGAAAGGAAATCAGCCCTCGACAAATTAACTGGCAGAAAAAGATTTTTTTGAAAAAATCCCTAAGCCCCGGGGTCACAATTTCATCAAAAATCTGACTTTCGGCAAATCACTCAAAAATGCTGCCAAATGGTTGCAAATGCTCCCCTGAGAGGTTTGGCGGTCGAAACAGAAGGCTTTTTATCACAGGAAAGGAAATCAACCCTCGACAAATTAACTGGGAGAAAAAGATTTTTTTGAAAAAATCCCTAAGCCCCGGGGTCACAATTTCATCAAAAATCTGACTTTCGGCAAATCACTCAAAAATGCTGCCAAACGCTTGCAACTGCTCCCCTGAGAGGTTTGGCGGTCGTAACAGAAGGCTTTTTATCACAGGAAAAGAAATCAGCCCTCGACAAATTAACTGGCAGAAAAAGATTTTTTTGAAAAAATCACAATTTCATCAAAAATCTGACTTCCGGCAAATCACTCAAAAATGCTGCCAAACGGTTGCAACTGCTCCCCTGAGAGGTTTGGCGGTCGAAACAGAAGGCTTTTTATCACAGGAAAAGAAATCAGCCCTCGACAAATTAACTGGCAAAAAAAGATTTTTTTGAAAAAATCCCTAAGCCCCGGGCTCACAATTTCATCAAAAATCTGACTTTCGGCAATTCATTCAAAAATGCTGCCAAATGGTTGCAAATGTTCCCCTGAGATGTTTGGCGGTCGAAACAGAAGGCTTTTTATCACAGGAAAGGAAATCAGCCCTCAACAAATTAACTGGCAGAAAAAGATTTTTTTGAAAAAATCCCTAAGACCCGGGGTCACAATTTCATCAAAAATCTGACTTTCGGCAAATCACTCAAAAATGCTGCCAAACGCTTGCAACTGCTCCCCTGAGAGGTTTGGCTGTCGAAACAGAAGGCTTTTTATCACAGGAAAAGAAATCAGCCCTCGACAAATTAACTGGCAGAAAAAGATTTTATTGAAAAAATCCCTAAGCCCCGGGGTCACAATTTCATTAAAAATCTGACTTTCGGCAATTCACTCAAAAATGTTGCCAAATGGTTGCAACTGCTCCCCTGAGAGGTTTGGCGGTCGAAACAGAAGGCTTTTTATCACAGGAAAAGAAATCAGCCCTCGACAACTTAACTGGCAGAAAAAGATTTTCTTGAAAAAATCCCTAAGCCCCGGGGTCACAATTTCATCAAAAATCTGACTTCCGGCAAATCACTCAAAAATGGTGCCAAACGGTTGCAACTGCTCCCCTGAGAGGTTTGGCGGTCAAAACAGAAGGCTTTTTATCACAGGAAAAGAAATCAGCCCTCGACAAATTGACTGGGAGAAAAAGATTTTTTTGAAAAAATCCCTAAGCCCCGGGGTCACAATTTCATCAAAAATCTGACTTTCGGCAATTCATTCAAAAATGCTGCCAAATGGTTGCAAATGTTCCCCTGAGATGTTTGGCGGTCGAAACAGAAGGCTTTTTATCACAGGAAAGGAAATCAGCCCTCAACAAATTAACTGGCAGAAAAAGATTTTTTTGAAAAAATCCCTAAGCCCCGGGGTCACAATTTCATCAAAAATCTGACTTTCGGCAAATCACTCAAAAATGCTGCCAAACGGTTGCAAATGCTCCCCTGAGAGGTTTGGCGGTCGAAACAGAAGGCTTTTTATCACAGGAAAGGAAATCAGCCCTCGACAAATTAACTGGCAGAAAAAGATTTTTTTGAAAAAATCCCTAAGCCCCGGGGTCACAATTTCATCAAAAATCTGACTTTCGGCAAATCACTCAAAAATGCTGCCAAACGGTTGCAACTGCTCCCCTGAGAGGTTTGGCGGTCGAAACAGAAGGCTTTTTAGCACAGAAAAAGAAATCAGCCCTCGACAACTTAACTGGCAGAAAAAGATTTTTTTGAAAAAATCCCTAAGCCCCGGGGTCACAATTTCATCAAAATTCTGACTTTCGGCAAATCACTCAAAAATGCTGCCAAACGGTTGCAAATGCTCCCCTGAGAGGTTTGGCGGTCGAAACAGACGGCGTTTTTTCACAGGAAAAGAAATCAGCCCTCGACAACTTAACGGGCAGAAAAAGATCTTTTTGAAAAAATCCCTAAGCCCCGGGGTCACAATTTCATCAAAAATCTGACTTTCGGCAAATCACTCAAAAATGCTGCCAAACGGTTGCAGGGTCACAATTTCATCAAAAATCTGACTTTCGGCAATTCACTCAAAAATGCTGCCAAACGCTTGCAAATGCTCCCCTGAGAGGTTTGGGGGCCGAAACAGAAGGCTTTTTATCACAGGAAAAGAAATCAGCCCTCGACAAATTAACTGGCAGAAAAAGATTTTTTTGAAAAAATCACAATTTCATCAAAAATCTGACTTTCGGCAAATCACTCAAAAATGATGCCAAACGGTTCCAACTACTCCCCTGAGAGGTTTGGCGGTCGAAACAGAAGGCTTTTTATCACAGGAAAAGAAATCAGCCCTCGACAACTTAACTGGCAGAAAAAGATTTTTTTGAAAAAATCCCGAAGCCCCGGGGTCACAATTTCATCAAAATTCTGACTTTCGGCAAATCACTCAAAAATGCTGCCAAACGGTTGCAGGGTCACAATTTCATCAAAAATCTGACTTTCGGCAATTCACTCAAAAATGCTGCCAAATGGTTGCAAATGCTCCCCTGAGAGGTTTGGCGGTCGAAACAGAAGGCTTTTTATCACAGGAAAGGAAATCAGCCCTCAACAAATTAACTGGCAGAAAAAGATATTTTTAAAAAAATCCCTAAGCCCCGGGGTCACAATTTCATCAAAAATCTGACTTCCGGCAAATCACTCAAAAATGCTGCCAAACGGTTGCAACTGCTCCCCTGAGAGGTTTGGCGGTCGAAACAGAAGGCTTTTTATCACAGGAAAAGAAATCAGCCCTCGACAAATTAACTGGCAGAAAAAGATTTTTTTCAAAAAATCCCTAAGCCCCGGGGTCACAATTTCATCAAAAATCTGACTTTCGGCAAATCACTCAAAAATGCTGCCAAACGTTTGCAACTGCTCCCCTGAGAGGTTTGGCGGTCGAAACAGAAGGCTTTTTATCACAGGAAAAGAAATCAGCCTTCAACAACTTAACGGGCAGAAAAAGATTTTTTTGAAAAAATCCCTCAGCCCCGGGGTCACAATTTCATCAAAAATCTGACTTTCGGCAAATCACTCAAAAATGCTGCCAAAACGCTAGCAACTGCTCCCCTGAGAGGTTTGGCGGTCGAAACAGAAGGCTTTTTATCACAGGAAAAGAAATCAGCCCTCGACAAATTAACTGGCAGAAAAAGATTTTTTTGAATAAATCCCTAAGCCCCGGGGTCACAATTTCATCAAAAATCTGACTTTCGGCAATTCACTCAAAAATGCTGCCAAATGGTTGTAAATTCTCCCCTGAGAGGTTTGGCGGTCGAAACAGAAGGCTTTTTATCACAGGAAAAGAAATCAGCCCTCGACAAATTAACTGGCAGAAAAAGATTATTTTGAAAAAAACACAATTTCATCAAAAATCTGACTTTCGGCAAATCACTCAAAAATGCTGCGAAACGGTTGCAACTGCTCCCCTGACAGGTTTGGCGGTCGAAACAGAAGGCTATTTATCACTGGAAAAGAAATCAGCCCTCGACAACTTAACTGGCAGAAAAAGATTTTTTTGAAAAAATCCCTAAGCCCCGGGGTCACAATTTCATCAAAATTCTGACTTTCGGCAATAATCCCTAAGCCCCGGGGTCACAATTTCATCAAAAATCTGACTTTCGGCAAATCACTCAAAAATGCTGCCAAACGCTTGCAACTGATCCCCTGAGAGGTTTGGTGGTCGAAACAGAAGGCTTTTTATCACAGGAAAAGAAATTAGCCCTCGACAAATTAACTGGCAAAAAAAGATTTTTTTGAAAAAATCCCTATGCCCCGGGGTCACAATTTCATCAAAAATCTGACTTTCGGCAAATCACTCAAAAATGCTGCCAAACGGTTGCAACTGCTCCCCTGAGAGGTTTGGCGGTCGAAACAGAAGGCTTTTTATCACTGGAAAAGAAATCAGCCCTCGACAACTTAACTGGCAGAAAAAGATTTTTTTGAAAAAATCCCTAAGCCCCGGGGTCACAATTTCATCAAAAATCTGACTTTCGGCAAATCACTCAAAAATGCTGCCAAATGGTTGCAACTGCTCCCCTGAGAGGTTTGGCGGTCGAAACAGAAGGCTTTTTATCACAGGAAAAGAAATTAGCCCTCGACAAATTAACTGGCAGAAAAAGATTTTTTTGAAAAAATCCCTAAGCCCCGGGGTCACAATTTCATCAAAAATCTGACTTTCGGCAATTCATTCAAAAATGCTCCCAAATGGTTGCAAATGCTCCCCTGAGAGGTTTGGCGGTCGAAACAGAAGGCTTTTTATCACAGGAAAGGAAATCAGCCCTCGACAAATTAACTGGCAGAAAAAGATTTTTTTGAAAAAATCCAAAAGCCCCGGGGTCACAATTTCATCAAAAATCTGATTTTCGCCAAATCACTCAAAAATGCTGCCAAACGCTTGCAAATGCTCCCCTGAGAGGTTTGGCGGTCGAAACAGAAGGCTTTTTATCACAGGAAAAGAAATCAGCCCTCGACAAATTAACTGGCAGAAAAAGATTTTTTTGAAAAAATCACAATTTCATCAAAAATCTGACTTTCGGCAAATCACTCAAAAATGATGCCAAAAGGTTGCAACTGCTCCCCTGAGAGGTTTGGCGGACGAAAGAAAAGGCTATTTATCACTGGAAAAGAAATCAGCCCTCGACAACTTAACTGGCAGAAAAAGATTTTTTTGAAAAAATCCCTAAGCCCCGGGGTCACAATTTCATCAAAAATCTGACTTTCGGCAAATCACTCAAAAATGCTGCCAAACGGTTACAACTGCTCCCCTGAGAGGTTTGGGGGTCGAAACAGAAGGCTTTTTATCACAGGAAAAGAAATTAGCCCTCGACAAATTAACTGGCAAAAAAAGATTTTTTTGAAAAAATCCCTAATCCCCGGGGTCACAATTTCATCAAAAATCTGACTTTCGGCAATTCATTCAAAAATGCTGCCAAACGCTTGCAAATGCTCCCCTGAGAGGTTTGGCGGTCGAAACAGAAGGCTTTTCATCACAGGAAAAGAAATCAGCCCTCGACAAATTAACTGGCAGAAAAAGATTTTTTTGAAAAAAACACAATTTCATCAAAAATCTGACTTTCGGCAAATCACTCAAAAATGCTGCCAAACGGTTGCAACTGCTCCCCTGAGAGGTTTGGCGGTCGAAACAGAAGGCTTTTTATCACAGGAAAGGAAATCAGCCCTCGACAATTTAACTGGCAAAAAAAGATTTTTTGGAAAAAATCCCTAAGCCCCGGGGTCACAATTTCATCAAAAATCTGACTTTCGGCAATTCATTCAAAAATGCTGCCAAATGGTTGCAAATGCTCCCCTGAGAGGTTTGGAGGTCGAAACAGAAGGCTTTTTATCACAGGAAAGGAAATCAGCCCTCGACAAATTAACTGGCAGAAAAAGATTTTTTTGAAAAAATCCCTAAGCCCCGGGGTCACAATTTCATCAAAAATCTGACTTTCGGCAAATCACTCAAAAATGCTGCCAAATGGTTGCAAATGCTCCCCTGAGAGGTTTGGCGGTCGAAACAGAAGGCTTTTTATCACAGGAAAGGAAATCAACCCTCGACAAATTAACTGGGAGAAAAAGATTTTTTTGAAAAAATCCCTAAGCCCCGGGGTCACAATTTCATCAAAAATCTGACTTTCGGCAAATCACTCAAAAATGCTGCCAAACGCTTGCAACTGCTCCCCTGAGAGGTTTGGCGGTCGTAACAGAAGGCTTTTTATCACAGGAAAAGAAATCAGCCCTCGACAAATTAACTGGCAGAAAAAGATTTTTTTGAAAAAATCACAATTTCATCAAAAATCTGACTTCCGGCAAATCACTCAAAAATGCTGCCAAACGGTTGCAACTGCTCCCCTGAGAGGTTTGGCGGTCGAAACAGAAGGCTTTTTATCACAGGAAAAGAAATCAGCCCTCGACAAATTAACTGGCAAAAAAAGATTTTTTTGAAAAAATCCCTAAGCCCCGGGCTCACAATTTCATCAAAAATCTGACTTTCGGCAATTCATTCAAAAATGCTGCCAAATGGTTGCAAATGTTCCCCTGAGATGTTTGGCGGTCGAAACAGAAGGCTTTTTATCACAGGAAAGGAAATGAGCCCTCAACAAATTAACTGGCAGAAAAAGATTTTTTTGAAAAAATCCCTAAGACCCGGGGTCACAATTTCATCAAAAATCTGACTTTCGGCAAATCACTCAAAAATGCTGCCAAACGCTTGCAACTGCTCCCCTGAGAGGTTTGGCTGTCGAAACAGAAGGCTTTTTATCACAGGAAAAGAAATCAGCCCTCGACAAATTAACTGGCAGAAAAAGATTTTATTGAAAAAATCCCTAAGCCCCGGGGTCACAATTTCATTAAAAATCTGACTTTCGGCAATTCACTCAAAAATGTTGCCAAATGGTTGCAACTGCTCCCCTGAGAGGTTTGGCGGTCGAAACAGAAGGCTTTTTATCACAGGAAAAGAAATCAGCCCTCGACAACTTAACTGGCAGAAAAAGATTTTCTTGAAAAAATCCCTAAGCCCCGGGGTCACAATTTCATCAAAAATCTGACTTCCGGCAAATCACTCAAAAATGCTGCCAAACGGTTGCAACTGCTCCCCTGAGAGGTTTGGCGGTCAAAACAGAAGGCTTTTTATCACAGGAAAAGAAATCAGCCCTCGACAAATTGACTGGGAGAAAAAGATTTTTTTGAAAAAATCCCTAAGCCCCGGGGTCACAATTTCATCAAAAATCTGACTTTCGGCAATTCATTCAAAAATGCTGCCAAATGGTTGCAAATGTTCCCCTGAGATGTTTGGCGGTCGAAACAGAAGGCTTTTTATCACAGGAAAGGAAATCAGCCCTCAACAAATTAACTGGCAGAAAAAGATTTTTTTGAAAAAATCCCTAAGCCCCGGGGTCACAATTTCATCAAAAATCTGACTTTCGGCAAATCACTCAAAAATGCTGCCAAACGGTTGCAAATTCTCCCCTGAGAGGTTTGGCGGTCGAAACAGAAGGCTTTTTATCACAGGAAAGGAAATCAGCCCTCGACAAATTAACTGGCAGAAAAAGATTTTTTTGAAAAAATCCCTAAGCCCCGGGGTCACAATTTCATCAAAAATCTGACTTTCGGCAATTCACTCAAAAATGTTGCCAAATGGTTGCAACTGCTCCCCTGAGAGGTTTGGCGGTCGAAACAGAAGGCTTTTTATCACAGGAAAAGAAATCAGCCCTCGACAACTTAACTGGCAGAAAAAGATTTTCTTGAAAAAATCCCTAAGCCCCGGGGTCACAATTTCATCAAAAATCTGACTTCCGGCAAATCACTCAAAAATGCTGCCAAACGGTTGCAACTGCTCCCCTGAGAGGTTTGGCGGTCAAAACAGAAGGCTTTTTATCACAGGAAAAGAAATCAGCCCTCGACAAATTGACTGGGAGAAAAAGATTTTTTTGAAAAAATCCCTAAGCCCCGGGGTCACAATTTCATCAAAAATCTGACTTTCGGCAATTCATTCAAAAATGCTGCCAAATGGTTGCAAATGTTCCCCTGAGATGTTTGGCGGTCGAAACAGAAGGCTTTTTATCACAGGAAAGGAAATCAGCCCTCAACAAATTAACTGGCAGAAAAAGATTTTTTTGAAAAAATCCCTAAGCCCCGGGGTCACAATTTCATCAAAAATCTGACTTTCGGCAAATCACTCAAAAATGCTGCCAAACGGTTGCAAATGCTCCCCTGAGAGGTTTGGCGGTCGAAACAGAAGGCTTTTTATCACAGGAAAGGAAATCAGCCCTCGACAAATTAACTGGCAGAAAAAGATTTTTTTGAAAAAATCCCTAAGCCCCGGGGTCACAATTTCATCAAAAATCTGACTTTCGGCAAATCACTCAAAAATGCTGCCAAACGGTTGCAACTGCTCCCCTGAGAGGTTTGGCGGTCGAAACAGAAGGCTTTTTAGCACAGAAAAAGAAATCAGCCCTCGACAACTTAACTGGCAGAAAAAGCTTTTTTTGAAAAAATCCCTAAGCCCCGGGGTCACAATTTCATCAAAATTCTGACTTTCGGCAAATCACTCAAAAATGCTGCCAAACGGTTGCAAATGCTCCCCTGAGAGGTTTGGCGGTCGAAACAGACGGCGTTTTTTCACAGGAAAAGAAATCAGCCCTCGACAACTTAACGGGCAGAAAAAGATCTTTTTGAAAAAATCCCTAAGCCCCGGGGTCACAATTTCATCAAAAATCTGACTTTCGGCAAATCACTCAAAAATGCTGCCAAACGGTTGCAGGGTCACAATTTCATCAAAAATCTGACTTTCGGCAATTCACTCAAAAATGCTGCCAAACGCTTGCAAATGCTCCCCTGAGAGGTTTGGGGGCCGAAACAGAAGGCTTTTTATCACAGGAAAAGAAATCAGCCCTCGACAAATTAACTGGCAGAAAAAGATTTTTTTGAAAAAATCACAATTTCATCAAAAATCTGACTTTCGGCAAATCACTCAAAAATGATGCCAAACGGTTCCAACTACTCCCCTGAGAGGTTTGGCGGTCGAAACAGAAGGCTTTTTATCACAGGAAAAGAAATCAGCCCTCGACAACTTAACTGGCAGAAAAAGATTTTTTTGAAAAAATCCCGAAGCCCCGGGGTCACAATTTCATCAAAATTCTGACTTTCGGCAAATCACTCAAAAATGCTGCCAAACGGTTGCAGGGTCACAATTTCATCAAAAATCTGACTTTCGGCAATTCACTCAAAAATGCTGCCAAATGGTTGCAAATGCTCCCCTGAGAGGTTTGGCGGTCGAAACAGAAGGCTTTTTATCACAGGAAAGGAAATCAGCCCTCAACAAATTAACTGGCAGAAAAAGATATTTTTAAAAAAATCCCTAAGCCCCGGGGTCACAATTTCATCAAAAATCTGACTTCCGGCAAATCACTCAAAAATGCTGCCAAACGGTTGCAACTGCTCCCCTGAGAGGTTTGGCGGTCGAAACAGAAGGCTTTTTATCACAGGAAAAGAAATCAGCCCTCGACAAATTAACTGGCAGAAAAAGATTTTTTTCAAAAAATCCCTAAGCCCCGGGGTCACAATTTCATCAAAAATCTGACTTTCGGCAAATCACTCAAAAATGCTGCCAAACGTTTGCAACTGCTCCCCTGAGAGGTTTGGCGGTCGAAACAGAAGGCTTTTTATCACAGGAAAAGAAATCAGCCTTCAACAACTTAACGGGCAGAAAAAGATTTTTTTGAAAAAATCCCTAAGCCCCGGGGTCACAATTTCATCAAAAATCTGACTTTCGGCAAATCACTCAAAAATGCTGCCAAACGGTTGCAACTGCTCCCCTGAGAGGTTTGGCGGTCGAAACAGAAGGCTTTTTAGCACAGAAAAAGAAATCAGCCCTCGACAACTTAACTGGCAGAAAAAGCTTTTTTTGAAAAAATCCCTAAGCCCCGGGGTCACAATTTCATCAAAATTCTGACTTTCGGCAAATCACTCAAAAATGCTGCCAAACGGTTGCAAATGCTCCCCTGAGAGGTTTGGCGGTCGAAACAGACGGCGTTTTTTCACAGGAAAAGAAATCAGCCCTCGACAACTTAACGGGCAGAAAAAGATCTTTTTGAAAAAATCCCTAAGCCCCGGGGTCACAATTTCATCAAAAATCTGACTTTCGGCAAATCACTCAAAAATGCTGCCAAACGGTTGCAGGGTCACAATTTCATCAAAAATCTGACTTTCGGCAATTCACTCAAAAATGCTGCCAAACGCTTGCAAATGCTCCCCTGAGAGGTTTGGGGGCCGAAACAGAAGGCTTTTTATCACAGGAAAAGAAATCAGCCCTCGACAAATTAACTGGCAGAAAAAGATTTTTTTGAAAAAATCACAATTTCATCAAAAATCTGACTTTCGGCAAATCACTCAAAAATGATGCCAAACGGTTCCAACTACTCCCCTGAGAGGTTTGGCGGTCGAAACAGAAGGCTTTTTATCACAGGAAAAGAAATCAGCCCTCGACAACTTAACTGGCAGAAAAAGATTTTTTTGAAAAAATCCCGAAGCCCCGGGGTCACAATTTCATCAAAATTCTGACTTTCGGCAAATCACTCAAAAATGCTGCCAAACGGTTGCAGGGTCACAATTTCATCAAAAATCTGACTTTCGGCAATTCACTCAAAAATGCTGCCAAATGGTTGCAAATGCTCCCCTGAGAGGTTTGGCGGTCGAAACAGAAGGCTTTTTATCACAGGAAAGGAAATCAGCCCTCAACAAATTAACTGGCAGAAAAAGATATTTTTAAAAAAATCCCTAAGCCCCGGGGTCACAATTTCATCAAAAATCTGACTTCCGGCAAATCACTCAAAAATGCTGCCAAACGGTTGCAACTGCTCCCCTGAGAGGTTTGGCGGTCGAAACAGAAGGCTTTTTATCACAGGAAAAGAAATCAGCCCTCGACAAATTAACTGGCAGAAAAAGATTTTTTTCAAAAAATCCCTAAGCCCCGGGGTCACAATTTCATCAAAAATCTGACTTTCGGCAAATCACTCAAAAATGCTGCCAAACGTTTGCAACTGCTCCCCTGAGAGGTTTGGCGGTCGAAACAGAAGGCTTTTTATCACAGGAAAAGAAATCAGCCTTCAACAACTTAACGGGCAGAAAAAGATTTTTTTGAAAAAATCCCTCAGCCCCGGGGTCACAATTTCATCAAAAATCTGACTTTCGGCAAATCACTCAAAAATGCTGCCAAAACGCTAGCAACTGCTCCCCTGAGAGGTTTGGCGGTCGAAACAGAAGGCTTTTTATCACAGGAAAAGAAATCAGCCCTCGACAAATTAACTGGCAGAAAAAGATTTTTTTGAATAAATCCCTAAGCCCCGGGGTCACAATTTCATCAAAAATCTGACTTTCGGCAATTCACTCAAAAATGCTGCCAAATGGTTGTAAATTCTCCCCTGAGAGGTTTGGCGGTCGAAACAGAAGGCTTTTTATCACAGGAAAAGAAATCAGCCCTCGACAAATTAACTGGCAGAAAAAGATTATTTTGAAAAAAACACAATTTCATCAAAAATCTGACTTTCGGCAAATCACTCAAAAATGCTGCGAAACGGTTGCAACTGCTCCCCTGACAGGTTTGGCGGTCGAAACAGAAGGCTATTTATCACTGGAAAAGAAATCAGCCCTCGACAACTTAACTGGCAGAAAAAGATTTTTTTGAAAAAATCCCTAAGCCCCGGGGTCACAATTTCATCAAAATTCTGACTTTCGGCAATAATCCCTAAGCCCCGGGGTCACAATTTCATCAAAAATCTGACTTTCGGCAAATCACTCAAAAATGCTGCCAAACGCTTGCAACTGATCCCCTGAGAGGTTTGGTGGTCGAAACAGAAGGCTTTTTATCACAGGAAAAGAAATTAGCCCTCGACAAATTAACTGGCAAAAAAAGATTTTTTTGAAAAAATCCCTATGCCCCGGGGTCACAATTTCATCAAAAATCTGACTTTCGGCAAATCACTCAAAAATGCTGCCAAACGGTTGCAACTGCTCCCCTGAGAGGTTTGGCGGTCGAAACAGAAGGCTTTTTATCACTGGAAAAGAAATCAGCCCTCGACAACTTAACTGGCAGAAAAAGATTTTTTTGAAAAAATCCCTATGCCCCGGGGTCACAATTTCATCAAAAATCTGACTTTCGGCAAATCACTCAAAAATGCTGCCAAACGGTTGCAACTGCTCCCCTGAGAGGTTTGGCGGTCGAAACAGAAGGCTTTTTATCACTGGAAAAGAAATCAGCCCTCGACAACTTAACTGGCAGAAAAAGATTTTTTTGAAAAAATCCCTAAGCCCCGGGGTCACAATTTCATCAAAAATCTGACTTTCGGCAAATCACTCAAAAATGCTGCCAAATGGTTGCAACTGCTCCCCTGAGAGGTTTGGCGGTCGAAACAGAAGGCTTTTTATCACAGGAAAAGAAATTAGCCCTCGACAAATTAACTGGCAGAAAAAGATTTTTTTGAAAAAATCCCTAAGCCCCGGGGTCACAATTTCATCAAAAATCTGACTTTCGGCAATTCATTCAAAAATGCTCCCAAATGGTTGCAAATGCTCCCCTGAGAGGTTTGGCGGTCGAAACAGAAGGCTTTTTATCACAGGAAAGGAAATCAGCCCTCGACAAATTAACTGGCAGAAAAAGATTTTTTTGAAAAAATCCAAAAGCCCCGGGGTCACAATTTCATCAAAAATCTGATTTTCGCCAAATCACTCAAAAATGCTGCCAAACGCTTGCAAATGCTCCCCTGAGAGGTTTGGCGGTCGAAACAGAAGGCTTTTTATCACAGGAAAAGAAATCAGCCCTCGACAAATTAACTGGCAGAAAAAGATTTTTTTGAAAAAATCACAATTTCATCAAAAATCTGACTTTCGGCAAATCACTCAAAAATGATGCCAAAAGGTTGCAACTGCTCCCCTGAGAGGTTTGGCGGACGAAAGAAAAGGCTATTTATCACTGGAAAAGAAATCAGCCCTCGACAACTTAACTGGCAGAAAAAGATTTTTTTGAAAAAATCCCTATGCCCCGGGGTCACAATTTCATCAAAAATCTGACTTTCGGCAAATCACTCAAAAATGCTGCCAAACGGTTGCAACTGCTCCCCTGAGAGGTTTGGCGGTCGAAACAGAAGGCTTTTTATCACTGGAAAAGAAATCAGCCCTCGACAACTTAACTGGCAGAAAAAGATTTTTTTGAAAAAATCCCTAAGCCCCGGGGTCACAATTTCATCAAAAATCTGACTTTCGGCAAATCACTCAAAAATGCTGCCAAACGGTTACAACTGCTCCCCTGAGAGGTTTGGGGGTCGAAACAGAAGGCTTTTTATCACAGGAAAAGAAATTAGCCCTCGACAAATTAACTGGCAAAAAAAGATTTTTTTGAAAAAATCCCTAATCCCCGGGGTCACAATTTCATCAAAAATCTGACTTTCGGCAATTCATTCAAAAATGCTGCCAAACGCTTGCAAATGCTCCCCTGAGAGGTTTGGCGGTCGAAACAGAAGGCTTTTCATCACAGGAAAAGAAATCAGCCCTCGACAAATTAACTGGCAGAAAAAGATTATTTTGAAAAAAACACAATTTCATCAAAAATCTGACTTTCGGCAAATCACTCAAAAATGCTGCCAAACGGTTGCAACTGCTCCCCTGAGAGGTTTGGCGGTCGAAACAGAAGGCTTTTTAGCACAGAAAAAGAAATCAGCCCTCGACAACTTAACTGGCAGAAAAAGATTTTTTTGAAAAAATCCCTAAGCCCCGGGGTCACAATTTCATCAAAATTCTGACTTTCGGCAAATCACTCAAAAATGCTGCCAAACGGTTGCAAATGCTCCCCTGAGAGGTTTGGCGGTCGAAACAGACGGCGTTTTTTCACAGGAAAAGAAATCAGCCCTCGACAACTTAACGGGCAGAAAAAGATTTTTTTGAAAAAATCCCTAAGCCCCGGGGTCACAATTTCATCAAAAATCTGACTTTCGGCAATTCATTCAAAAATGCTCCCAAATGGTTGCAAATGCTCCCCTGAGAGGTTTGGCGGTCGAAACAGAAGGCTTTTTATCACAGGAAAGGAAATCAGCCCTCGACAAATTAACTGGCAGAAAAAGATTTTTTTGAAAAAATCCCTAAGCCCCGGGGTCACAATTTCATCAAAAATCTGATTTTCGCCAAATCACTCAAAAATGCTGCCAAACGCTTGCAAATGCTCCCCTGAGAGGTTTGGCGGTCGAAACAGAAGGCTTTTTATCACAGGAAAAGAAATCAGCCCTCGACAACTTAACGGGCAGAAAAAGATTTTTTTGAAAAAATCCCTAAGCCCCGGGGTCACAATTTCATCAAAAATCTGACTTTCGGCAAATCACTCAAAAATGCTGCCAAACGGTTGCAGGGTCACTATTTCATCAAAAATCTGACTTTCGGCAATTCACTCAAAAATGCTGCCAAATGGTTGCAAATGCTCCCCTGAGAGGTTTGGCGGTCGAAACAGAAGGCTTTTTATCACAGGAAAGGAAATCAGCCCTCAACAAATTAACTGGCAGAAGAAGATTTTTTTGAAAAAATCCCTAAGCCCCGGGGTCACAATTTCATTAAAAATCTAACTTTCGGCAATTCACTCAAAAATGTTGCCAAATGGTTGCAACTGCTCCCCTGAGAGGTTTGGCGGTCGAAACAGAAGGCTTTTTATCACAGGAAAAGAAATCAGCCCTCGACAACTTAACTGGCAGAAAAAGATTTTTTTGAAAAAATCCCTAAGCCCCGGGGTCACAATTTCATCAAAAATCTGACTTTCGGCAAATCACTCAAAAATGGTGCTAAACAGTTGCAACTGCTCCCCTGAGAGGTTTGGCGGTCGAAACAGAAGGCTTTTTATCACAGGAAAAGAAATCAGCCCTCGACAAATTAACTGGCAGAAAAAGATTTTTTTGAAAAAATCACAATTTCATCTAAAATCTGAATTTCGGCAAATCACTCAAAAATGCTGCCAAACGGTTGCAACTGCTCCCCTGAGAGGTTTGGCGGTCGAAACAGAAGGCTTTTTATCACAGGAAAAGAAATTAGCCCTCGACAAATTAACTGGCAGAAAAAGATTTTTTTGAAAAAATCCCTAAGCCCCGGGGTCACAATTTCATCAAAAATCTGACTTTCGGCAATTCATTCAAAAATGCTCCCAAATGGTTGCAAATGCTCCCCTGAGAGGTTTGGCGGTCGAAACAGAAGGCTTTTTATCACAGGAAAGGAAATCAGCCCTCGACAAATTAACTGGCAGAAAAAGATTTTTTTGAAAAAATCCAAAAGCCCCGGGGTCACAATTTCATCAAAAATCTGATTTTCGCCAAATCACTCAAAAATGCTGCCAAACGCTTGCAAATGCTCCCCTGAGAGGTTTGGCGGTCGAAACAGAAGGCTTTTTATCACAGGAAAAGAAATCAGCCCTCGACAAATTAACTGGCAGAAAAAGATTTTTTTGAAAAAATCACAATTTCATCAAAAATCTGACTTTCGGCAAATCACTCAAAAATGATGCCAAAAGGTTGCAACTGCTCCCCTGAGAGGTTTGGCGGTCGAAACAGAAGGCTTTTTATCACAGGAAAAGAAGTCAGCCCTTGACAATTTAACTGGCAGAAAAAGATTTTTTTGAAAAAAACCCTAAGCCCCGGGGTTACAATTTCATTAAAAATCTGACTTTCGGCAATTCACTCAAAAATGCTGCCAAACGGTTGCAACTGCTCCCCTGAGAGGTTTGGCGGTCGAAACAGAAGGCTTTTTATCACAGGAAAAGAAATTAGCCCTCGACAAATTAACTGGCAAAAAAAGATTTTTTTGAAAAAATCCCTAAGCCCCGGGGTCACAATTTCATCAAAAATCTGACTTGCGGCAATTCACTCAAAAATGCTGCCAAATGGTTGCAAATGCTCCCCTGAGAGGTTTGGCGGTCAAAAGAGAAGGCTTTTTATCACATGAAAAGAAATCAGCCCTCGACAAATTAACTGGCAGAAAAAGATTGTTTTGAAAAAATCCCTAAGCCCCGGGGTCACAATTTCATCAAAAATTTGACTTCCGGCAAATCACTCAAAAATGCTTCCAAACGGTTGCAACTGCTGCCCTGAGAGGTTTGGCGGTCGAAACAAAAGGCTTTTTATCACAGGAAAAGAAATCAGCCCTCGACAAATTAACTGGCAGAAAAAGATTTTTTTGAAAAAAACACAATTTCATCAAAAATCTGACTTTCGGCAAATCACTCAAAAATGCTGCCAAACGGTTGCAACTGCTCCCCTGAGAGGTTTGGCGGTCGAAACAGAAGGCTTTTTAGCACAGAAAAAGAAATCAGCCCTCGACAACTTAACTGGCAGAAAAAGATTTTTTTGAAAAAATCCCTAAGCCCCGGGGTCACAATTTCATCAAAATTCTGACTTTCGGCAAATCACTCAAAAATGCTGCCAAACGGTTGCAAATGCTCCCCTGAGAGGTTTGGCGGTCGAAACAGACGGCGTTTTTTCACAGGAAAAGAAATCAGCCCTCGACAACTTAACGGGCAGAAAAAGATCTTTTTGAAAAAATCCCTAAGCCCCGGGGTCACAATTTCATCAAAAATCTGACTTTCGGCAAATCACTCAAAAATGCTGCCAAACGGTTGCAGGGTCACAATTTCATCAAAAATCTGACTTTCGGCAATTCACTCAAAAATGCTGCCAAACGCTTGCAAATGCTCCCCTGAGAGGTTTGGCGGCCGAAACAGAAGGCTTTTTATCACAGGAAAAGAAATCAGCCCTCGACAAATTAACTGGCAGAAAAAGATTTTTTTGAAAAAATCACAATTTCATCAAAAATCTGACTTTCGGCAAATCACTCAAAAATGATGCCAAACGGTTCCAACTACTCCCCTGAGAGGTTTGGCGGTCGAAACAGAAGGCTTTTTATCACAGGAAAAGAAATCAGCCCTCGACAACTTAACTGGCAGAAAAAGATTTTTTTGAAAAAATCCCGAAGCCCCGGGGTCACAATTTCATCAAAATTCTGACTTTCGGCAAATCACTCAAAAATGCTGCCAAACGGTTGCAGGGTCACAATTTCATCAAAAATCTGACTTTCGGCAATTCACTCAAAAATGCTGCCAAATGGTTGCAAATGCTCCCCTGAGAGGTTTGGCGGTCGAAACAGAAGGCTTTTTATCACAGGAAAGGAAATCAGCCCTCAACAAATTAACTGGCAGAAAAAGATATTTTTGAAAAAATCCCTAAGCCCCGGGGTCACAATTTCATCAAAAATCTGACTTCCGGCAAATCACTCAAAAATGCTGCCAAACGGTTGCAACTGCTCCCCTGAGAGGTTTGGCGGTCGAAACAGAAGGCTTTTTATCACAGGAAAAGAAATCAGCCCTCGACAAATTAACTGGCAGAAAAAGATTTTTTTCAAAAAATCCCTAAGCCCCGGGGTCACAATTTCATCAAAAATCTGACTTTCGGCAAATCACTCAAAAATGCTGCCAAACGTTTGCAACTGCTCCCCTGAGAGGTTTGGCGGTCGAAACAGAAGGCTTTTTATCACAGGAAAAGAAATCAGCCTTCAACAACTTAACGGGCAGAAAAAGATTTTTTTGAAAAAATCCCTCAGCCCCGGGGTCACAATTTCATCAAAAATCTGACTTTCGGCAAATCACTCAAAAATGCTGCCAAAACGCTAGCAACTGCTCCCCTGAGAGGTTTGGCGGTCGAAACAGAAGGCTTTTTATCACAGGAAAAGAAATCAGCCCTCAACAAATTAACTGGCAGAAAAAGATATTTTTGAAAAAATCCCTAAGCCCCGGGGTCACAATTTCATCAAAAATCTGACTTTCGGCAATTCATTCAAAAATGCTGCCATACGGTTGCAAATGCTCCCCAGAGAGGTTTGGCGGTCGAAACAGAAGGCTTTTTATCACAGGAAAAGAAATCAGCCCTCGACAACTTAACTGGCAGAAAAAGATTTTTTTGAAAAAATCCCTAAGCCCCGGGGTCACAATTTTATCAAAAATCTGACTTTCGGCAAATCACTCAAAAATGCTGCCAAACGGTTGCAACTGCTCCCCTGAGAGGTTTGGCGGTCGAAACAGAAGGCTTTTTATCACAGGAAAAGAAATCAGCCCTCGACAAATTAACTGGCAGAAAAAGATTTTTTTGAATAAATCCCTAAGCCCCGGGGTCACAATTTCATCAAAAATCTGACTTTCGGCAATTCACTCAAAAATGCTGCCAAATGGTTGTAAATGCTCCCATGAGAGGTTTGGCGGTCGAAACAGAAGGCTTTTTATCACAGGAAAAGAAATCAGCCCTCGACAAATTAACTGGCAGAAAAAGATTATTTTGAAAAAAACACAATTTCATCAAAAATCTGACTTTCGGCAAATCACTCAAAAATGCTGCGAAACGGTTGCAACTGCTCCCCTGACAGGTTTGGCGGTCGAAACAGAAGGCTATTTATCACTGGAAAAGAAATCAGCCCTCGACAACTTAACTGGCAGAAAAAGATTTTTTTGAAAAAATCCCTAAGCCCCGGGGTCACAATTTCATCAAAATTCTGACTTTCGGCAAATCACTCAAAAATGCTGCCAAACGGTTGCAGGGTCACAATTTCATCAAAAATCTGACTTTCGGCAATTCACTCAAAAATGCTGCCAAATGGTTGCAAATGCTCCCCTGAGAGGTTTGGCGGTCGAAACAGAAGGCTTTTTATCACAGGAAAGGAAATCAGCCCTCAACAAATTAACTGGCAGAAAAAGATATTTTTGAAAAAATCCCTAAGCCCCGGGGTCACAATTTCATCAAAAATCTGACTTCCGGCAAATCACTCAAAAATGCTGCCAAACGGTTGCAACTGCTCCCCTGAGAGGTTTGGCGGTCGAAACAGAAGGCTTTTTATCACAGGAAAAGAAATCAGCCCTCGACAAATTAACTGGCAGAAAAAGATTTTTTTCAAAAAATCCCTAAGCCCCGGGGTCACAATTTCATCAAAAATCTGACTTTCGGCAAATCACTCAAAAATGCTGCCAAACGTTTGCAACTGCTCCCCTGAGAGGTTTGGCGGTCGAAACAGAAGGCTTTTTATCACAGGAAAAGAAATCAGCCTTCAACAACTTAACGGGCAGAAAAAGATTTTTTTGAAAAAATCCCTCAGCCCCGGGGTCACAATTTCATCAAAAATCTGACTTTCGGCAAATCACTCAAAAATGCTGCCAAAACGCTAGCAACTGCTCCCCTGAGAGGTTTGGCGGTCGAAACAGAAGGCTTTTTATCACAGGAAAAGAAATCAGCCCTCAACAAATTAACTGGCAGAAAAAGATATTTTTGAAAAAATCCCTAAGCCCCGGGGTCACAATTTCATCAAAAATCTGACTTTCGGCAATTCATTCAAAAATGCTGCCATACGGTTGCAAATGCTCCCCAGAGAGGTTTGGCGGTCGAAACAGAAGGCTTTTTATCACAGGAAAAGAAATCAGCCCTCGACAACTTAACTGGCAGAAAAAGATTTTTTTGAAAAAATCCCTAAGCCCCGGGGTCACAATTTTATCAAAAATCTGACTTTCGGCAAATCACTCAAAAATGCTGCCAAACGGTTGCAACTGCTCCCCTGAGAGGTTTGGCGGTCGAAACAGAAGGCTTTTTATCACAGGAAAAGAAATCAGCCCTCGACAAATTAACTGGCAGAAAAAGATTTTTTTGAATAAATCCCTAAGCCCCGGGGTCACAATTTCATCAAAAATCTGACTTTCGGCAATTCACTCAAAAATGCTGCCAAATGGTTGTAAATGCTCCCCTGAGAGGTTTGGCGGTCGAAACAGAAGGCTTTTTATCACAGGAAAAGAAATCAGCCCTCGACAAATTAACTGGCAGAAAAAGATTATTTTGAAAAAAACACAATTTCATCAAAAATCTGACTTTCGGCAAATCACTCAAAAATGCTGCGAAACGGTTGCAACTGCTCCCCTGACAGGTTTGGCGGTCGAAACAGAAGGCTATTTATCACTGGAAAAGAAATCAGCCCTCGACAACTTAACTGGCAGAAAAAGATTTTTTTGAAAAAATCCCTAAGCCCCGGGGTCACAATTTCATCAAAATTCTGACTTTCGGCAATAATCCCTAAGCCCCGGGGTCACAATTTCATCAAAAATCTGACTTTCGGCAAATCACTCAAAAATGCTGCCAAACGCTTGCAACTGATCCCCTGAGAGGTTTGGTGGTCGAAACAGAAGGCTTTTTATCACAGGAAAAGAAATCAGCCCTCGAAAAATTAACTGGCAGAAAAAGATTTTTTCGAAAAAATCCCTAAGTCCCGGGGTCACAATTTCATCAAAAATCTGACTTTCGGCAATTCACTCAAAAATGCTGCTAAATGGTTGCAAATGCTCCCCTGAGAGGTTTGGCGGTCGAAAGAGAAGGCTTTTTATCACAGGAAAAGAAATCAGCCCTCGACAAATTAACTGGCAGAAAAAGATTGTTTTGAAAAAATCCCTAAGCCCCAGGGTCACAATTTCATCAAAAATCTGACTTCCGGCAAATCACTCAAAAATGCTGCCAAATGGTGGCAAATGCTCCCCAGAGAGGTTTGGCGGTCGAAAGAGAAGGCTTTTTATCACAGGAAAAGAAATCAGCCCTCGACAAATTAACTGGCATCAAAAGATTTTTTTGAAAAAAACACAATTTCATCAAAAATCTGACTTTCGGCAAATCACTCAAAAATGCTGCCAAAAGGTTGCAAATGCTCCCCTGAGAGGTTTGGCGGTCGAAACAGAAGGCTATTTATCACTGGAAAAGAAATCAGCCCTCGACAACTTAACTGGCAGAAAAAGATTTTTTTGAAAAAATCCCTAAGCCCCAGGGTCACAATTTCATCAAAAATCTGACTTCCAGCAAATCACTCAAAAATGCTGCCAAATGGTGGCAAATGCTCCCCTGAGAGGTTTGGCGGTCGAAAGAGAAGGCTTTTTATCACAGGAAAAGAAATCAGCCCTCGACAAATTAACTGGCATCAAAAGATTATTTTGAAAAAAACACAATTTCATCAAAAATCTGACTTTCGGCAACTCACTCAAAAATGGTGCCAAACGGTTGCAACTGCTCCCCTGAGAGGTTTGGCGGACGAAAGAAAAGGCTATTTATCACTGGAAAAGAAATCAGCCCTCGACAACTTAACTGGCAGAAAAAGATTTTTTTGAAAAAATCCCTAAGCCCCGGGGTCACAATTTCATCAAAAATCTGACTTTCGGCAAATCACTCAAAAATGCTGCCAAACGGTTGCAAATGCTCCCCTGAGAGGTTTGGCGGTCGAAACAGAAGGCTTTTTATCACTGGAAAAGAAATCAGCCCTCGACAACTTAACTGGCAGAAAAAGATTTTTTTGAAAAAATCCCTAAGCCCCGGGGTCACAATTTCATCAAAAATCTGACTTTCGGCAAATCACTCAAAAATGCTGCCAAACGGTTGCAACTGCTCCCCTGAGAGGTTTGGGGGTCGAAACAGAAGGCTTTTTATCACAGGAAAAGAAATTAGCCCTCGACAAATTAACTGGCAAAAAAAGATTTTTTTGAAAAAATCCCTAATCCCCGGGGTCACAATTTCATCAAAAATCTGACTTTCGGCAATTCATTCAAAAATGCTGCCAAACGCTTGCAAATGCTCCCCTGAGAGGTTTGGCGGTCGAAACAGAAGGCTTTTTATCACAGGAAAAGAAATCAGCCCTCGACAAATTAACTGGCAGAAAAAGATTATTTTGAAAAAAACACAATTTCATCAAAAATCTGACTTTCGGCAAATCACTCAAAAATGCTGCCAAACGGTTGCAACTGCTCCCCTGAGAGGTTTGGCGGTCGAAACAGAAGGCTTTTTAGCACAGAAAAAGAAATCAGCCCTCGACAACTTAACTGGCAGAAAAAGATTTTTTTGAAAAAATCCCTAAGCCCCGGGGTCACAATTTCATCAAAATTCTGACTTTCGGCAAATCACTCAAAAATGCTGCCAAACGGTTGCAAATGCTCCCCTGAGAGGTTTGGCGGTCGAAACAGACGGCGTTTTTTCACAGGAAAAGAAATCAGCCCTCGACAACTTAACGGGCAGAAAAAGATTTTTTTGAAAAAATCCCTAAGCCCCGGGGTCACAATTTCATCAAAAATCTGACTTTCGGCAAATCACTCAAAAATGCTGCCAAACGGTTGCAGGGTCACTATTTCATCAAAAATCTGACTTTCGGCAATTCACTCAAAAATGCTGCCAAATGGTTGCAAATGCTCCCCTGAGAGGTTTGGCGGTCGAAACAGAAGGCTTTTTATCACAGGAAAGGAAATCAGCCCTCAACAAATTAACTGGCAGAAAAAGATTTTTTTGAAAAAATCCCTAAGCCCCGGGGTCACAATTTCATCAAAAATCTGACTTTCGGCAAATCACTCAAAAATGCTGCCAAACGCTTGCAAATGCTCCCCTGAGAGGTTTGGCGGCCGAAACAGAAGGCTTTTTATCACAGGAAAAGAAATCAGCCCTCGACAACTTAACTGGCAGAAAAAGATTTTTTTGAAAAAATCCCTAAGCCCCGGGGTCACAATTTCATTAAAAATCTGACTTTCGGCAATTCACTCAAAAATGTTGCCAAATGGTTGCAACTGCTCCCCTGAGAGGTTTGGCGGTCGAAACAGAAGGCTTTTTATCACAGGAAAAGAAATCAGCCCTCGACAACTTAACTGGCAGAAAAAGATTTTTTTGAAAAAATCCCTAAGCCCCGGGGTCACAATTTCATCAAAAATCTGACTTTCGGCAAATCACTCAAAAATGGTGCTAAACAGTTGCAACTGCTCCCCTGAGAGGTTTGGCGGTCGAAACAGAAGGCTTTTTATCACAGGAAAAGAAATCAGCCCTCGACAAATTAACTGGCAGAAAAAGATATTTTTGAAAAAATCCCTAAGCCCCGGGGTCACAATTTCATCAAAAATCTGACTTCCGGCAAATCACTCAAAAATGCTGCCAAACGGTTGCAACTGCTCCCCTGAGAGGTTTGGCGGTCGAAACAGAAGGCTTTTTATCACAGGAAAAGAAATCAGCCCTCGACAAATTAACTGGCAGAAAAAGATTTTTTTCAAAAAATCCCTAAGCCCCGGGGTCACAATTTCATCAAAAATCTGACTTTCGGCAAATCACTCAAAAATGCTGCCAAACGTTTGCAACTGCTCCCCTGAGAGGTTTGGCGGTCGAAACAGAAGGCTTTTTATCACAGGAAAAGAAATCAGCCTTCAACAACTTAACGGGCAGAAAAAGATTTTTTTGAAAAAATCCCTCAGCCCCGGGGTCACAATTTCATCAAAAATCTGACTTTCGGCAAATCACTCAAAAATGCTGCCAAAACGCTAGCAACTGCTCCCCTGAGAGGTTTGGCGGTCGAAACAGAAGGCTTTTTATCACAGGAAAAGAAATCAGCCCTCAACAAATTAACTGGCAGAAAAAGATATTTTTGAAAAAATCCCTAAGCCCCGGGGTCACAATTTCATCAAAAATCTGACTTTCGGCAATTCATTCAAAAATGCTGCCATACGGTTGCAAATGCTCCCCAGAGAGGTTTGGCGGTCGAAACAGAAGGCTTTTTATCACAGGAAAAGAAATCAGCCCTCGACAACTTAACTGGCAGAAAAAGATTTTTTTGAAAAAATCCCTAAGCCCCGGGGTCACAATTTTATCAAAAATCTGACTTTCGGCAAATCACTCAAAAATGCTGCCAAACGGTTGCAACTGCTCCCCTGAGAGGTTTGGCGGTCGAAACAGAAGGCTTTTTATCACAGGAAAAGAAATCAGCCCTCGACAAATTAACTGGCAGAAAAAGATTTTTTTGAATAAATCCCTAAGCCCCGGGGTCACAATTTCATCAAAAATCTGACTTTCGGCAATTCACTCAAAAATGCTGCCAAATGGTTGTAAATGCTCCCCTGAGAGGTTTGGCGGTCGAAACAGAAGGCTTTTTATCACAGGAAAAGAAATCAGCCCTCGACAAATTAACTGGCAGAAAAAGATTATTTTGAAAAAAACACAATTTCATCAAAAATCTGACTTTCGGCAAATCACTCAAAAATGCTGCGAAACGGTTGCAACTGCTCCCCTGACAGGTTTGGCGGTCGAAACAGAAGGCTATTTATCACTGGAAAAGAAATCAGCCCTCGACAACTTAACTGGCAGAAAAAGATTTTTTTGAAAAAATCCCTAAGCCCCGGGGTCACAATTTCATCAAAATTCTGACTTTCGGCAATAATCCCTAAGCCCCGGGGTCACAATTTCATCAAAAATCTGACTTTCGGCAAATCACTCAAAAATGCTGCCAAACGCTTGCAACTGATCCCCTGAGAGGTTTGGTGGTCGAAACAGAAGGCTTTTTATCACAGGAAAAGAAATCAGCCCTCGAAAAATTAACTGGCAGAAAAAGATTTTTTCGAAAAAATCCCTAAGTCCCGGGGTCACAATTTCATCAAAAATCTGACTTTCGGCAATTCACTCAAAAATGCTGCTAAATGGTTGCAAATGCTCCCCTGAGAGGTTTGGCGGTCGAAAGAGAAGGCTTTTTATCACAGGAAAAGAAATCAGCCCTCGACAAATTAACTGGCAGAAAAAGATTGTTTTGAAAAAATCCCTAAGCCCCAGGGTCACAATTTCATCAAAAATCTGACTTCCGGCAAATCACTCAAAAATGCTGCCAAATGGTGGCAAATGCTCCCCAGAGAGGTTTGGCGGTCGAAAGAGAAGGCTTTTTATCACAGGAAAAGAAATCAGCCCTCGACAAATTAACTGGCATCAAAAGATTTTTTTGAAAAAAACACAATTTCATCAAAAATCTGACTTTCGGCAAATCACTCAAAAATGCTGCCAAAAGGTTGCAAATGCTCCCCTGAGAGGTTTGGCGGTCGAAACAGAAGGCTATTTATCACTGGAAAAGAAATCAGCCCTCGACAACTTAACTGGCAGAAAAAGATTTTTTTGAAAAAATCCCTAAGCCCCAGGGTCACAATTTCATCAAAAATCTGACTTCCAGCAAATCACTCAAAAATGCTGCCAAATGGTGGCAAATGCTCCCCTGAGAGGTTTGGCGGTCGAAAGAGAAGGCTTTTTATCACAGGAAAAGAAATCAGCCCTCGACAAATTAACTGGCATCAAAAGATTATTTTGAAAAAAACACAATTTCATCAAAAATCTGACTTTCGGCAACTCACTCAAAAATGGTGCCAAACGGTTGCAACTGCTCCCCTGAGAGGTTTGGCGGACGAAAGAAAAGGCTATTTATCACTGGAAAAGAAATCAGCCCTCGACAACTTAACTGGCAGAAAAAGATTTTTTTGAAAAAATCCCTAAGCCCCGGGGTCACAATTTCATCAAAAATCTGACTTTCGGCAAATCACTCAAAAATGCTGCCAAACGGTTGCAAATGCTCCCCTGAGAGGTTTGGCGGTCGAAACAGAAGGCTTTTTATCACTGGAAAAGAAATCAGCCCTCGACAACTTAACTGGCAGAAAAAGATTTTTTTGAAAAAATCCCTAAGCCCCGGGGTAACAATTTCATCAAAAATCTGACTTTCGGCAAATCACTCAAAAATGCTGCCAAACGGTTGCAACTGCTCCCCTGAGAGGTTTGGGGGTCGAAACAGAAGGCTTTTTATCACAGGAAAAGAAATTAGCCCTCGACAAATTAACTGGCAAAAAAAGATTTTTTTGAAAAAATCCCTAATCCCCGGGGTCACAATTTCATCAAAAATCTGACTTTCGGCAATTCATTCAAAAATGCTGCCAAACGCTTGCAAATGCTCCCCTGAGAGGTTTGGCGGTCGAAACAGAAGGCTTTTTATCACAGGAAAAGAAATCAGCCCTCGACAAATTAACTGGCAGAAAAAGATTATTTTGAAAAAAACACAATTTCATCAAAAATCTGACTTTCGGCAAATCACTCAAAAATGCTGCCAAACGGTTGCAACTGCTCCCCTGAGAGGTTTGGCGGTCGAAACAGAAGGCTTTTTAGCACAGAAAAAGAAATCAGCCCTCGACAACTTAACTGGCAGAAAAAGATTTTTTTGAAAAAATCCCTAAGCCCCGGGGTCACAATTTCATCAAAATTCTGACTTTCGGCAAATCACTCAAAAATGCTGCCAAACGGTTGCAAATGCTCCCCTGAGAGGTTTGGCGGTCGAAACAGACGGCGTTTTTTCACAGGAAAAGAAATCAGCCCTCGACAACTTAACGGGCAGAAAAAGATTTTTTTGAAAAAATCCCTAAGCCCCGGGGTCACAATTTCATCAAAAATCTGACTTTCGGCAAATCACTCAAAAATGCTGCCAAACGGTTGCAGGGTCACTATTTCATCAAAAATCTGACTTTCGGCAATTCACTCAAAAATGCTGCCAAATGGTTGCAAATGCTCCCCTGAGAGGTTTGGCGGTCGAAACAGAAGGCTTTTTATCACAGGAAAGGAAATCAGCCCTCAACAAATTAACTGGCAGAAAAAGATTTTTTTGAAAAAATCCCTAAGCCCCGGGGTCACAATTTCATCAAAAATCTGACTTTCGGCAAATCACTCAAAAATGCTGCCAAACGCTTGCAAATGCTCCCCTGAGAGGTTTGGCGGCCGAAACAGAAGGCTTTTTATCACAGGAAAAGAAATCAGCCCTCGACAACTTAACTGGCAGAAAAAGATTTTTTTGAAAAAATCCCTAAGCCCCGGGGTCACAATTTCATTAAAAATCTGACTTTCGGCAATTCACTCAAAAATGTTGCCAAATGGTTGCAACTGCTCCCCTGAGAGGTTTGGCGGTCGAAACAGAAGGCTTTTTATCACAGGAAAAGAAATCAGCCCTCGACAACTTAACTGGCAGAAAAAGATTTTTTTGAAAAAATCCCTAAGCCCCGGGGTCACAATTTCATCAAAAATCTGACTTTCGGCAAATCACTCAAAAATGGTGCTAAACAGTTGCAACTGCTCCCCTGAGAGGTTTGGCGGTCGAAACAGAAGGCTTTTTATCACAGGAAAAGAAATCAGCCCTCGACAAATTAACTGGCAGAAAAAGATTTTTTTGAAAAAATCACAATTTCATCAAAAATCTGACTTTCAGCAAATCACTCAAAAATGATGCCAAACGGTTGCAACTGCTCCCCTGAGAGGTTTGGCGGTCGAAACAGAAGGCTTTTTATCACAGGAAAAGAAATCAGCCCTCGACAACTTAACGGGCAGAAAAAGATTTTTTTGAAAAAATCCCTAAGCCCCGGGGTCACAATTTCATCAAAAATCTGACTTTCGGCAAATCACTCAAAAATGCTGCCAAACGGTTGCAGGGTCACTATTTCATCAAAAATCTGACTTTCGGCAATTCACTCAAAAATGCTGCCAAATGGTTGCAAATGCTCCCCTGAGAGGTTTGGCGGTCGAAACAGAAGGCTTTTTATCACAGGAAAGGAAATCAGCCCTCAACAAATTAACTGGCAGAAAAAGATTTTTTTGAAAAAATCCCTAAGCCCCGGGGTCACAATTTCATCAAAAATCTGACTTTCGGCAAATCACTCAAAAATGCTGCCAAACGCTTGCAAATGCTCCCCTGAGAGGTTTGGCGGCCGAAACAGAAGGCTTTTTATCACAGGAAAAGAAATCAGCCCTCGACAACTTAACTGGCAGAAAAAGATTTTTTTGAAAAAATCCCTAAGCCCCGGGGTCACAATTTCATTAAAAATCTGACTTTCGGCAATTCACTCAAAAATGTTGCCAAATGGTTGCAACTGCTCCCCTGAGAGGTTTGGCGGTCGAAACAGAAGGCTTTTTATCACAGGAAAAGAAATCAGCCCTCGACAACTTAACTGGCAGAAAAAGATTTTTTTGAAAAAATCCCTAAGCCCCGGGGTCACAATTTCATCAAAAATCTGACTTTCGGCAAATCACTCAAAAATGGTGCTAAACAGTTGCAACTGCTCCCCTGAGAGGTTTGGCGGTCGAAACAGAAGGCTTTTTATCACAGGAAAAGAAATCAGCCCTCGACAAATTAACTGGCAGAAAAAGATTTTTTTGAAAAAATCACAATTTCATCAAAAATCTGACTTTCAGCAAATCACTCAAAAATGATGCCAAACGGTTGCAACTGCTCCCCTGAGAGGTTTGGCGGTCGAAACAGAAGGCTTTTTATCACAGGAAAAGAAATCAGCCCTCGACAACTTAACTGGCAGAAAAAGATTTTTTTGAAAAAATCCCTAAGCCCCGCGGTCACAATTTCATCAAAAATCTGACTTTCGGCAAATCACTCAAAAATGGTGCTAAACAGTTGCAACTGCTCCCCTGAAAGGTTTGGCGGTCGAAACAGAAGGCTTTTTATCACAGGAAAAGAAATCAGCCCTCGACAACTTAACTGGCAGAAGAAGATTTTTTTGAAAAAATCCCTAAGCCCCGGGGTCACAATTTCATCAAAAATCTGACTTCCGGCAAATCACTCAAAAATGCTGCCAAACGGTTGCAACTGCTCCCCTGAGAGGTTTGGCGGTCGAAACAGAAGGCTTTTTATCACAGGAAAAGAAATCAGCCCTCGACAAATTAACTGGCAGAAAAAGATTTTTTTCAAAAAATCACAATTTCATCAAAAATCTGAATTTCGGCAAATCACTCAAAAATGCTGCCAAACGTTTGCAACTGCTCCCCTGAGAGGTTTGGCGGTCGAAACAGAAGGCTTTTTATCACAGGAAAAGAAATCAGCCTTCAACAACTTAACGGGCAGAAAAAGATTTTTTTGAAAAAATCCCTCAGCCCCGGGGTCACAATTTCATCAAAAATCTGACTTTCGGCAAATCACTCAAAAATGCTGCCAAAACGCTTGCAACTGCTCCCCTGAGAGGTTTGGCGGTCGAAACAGAAGGCTTTTTATCACAGGAAAAGAAATCAGCCCTCAACAAATTAACTGGCAGAAAAAGATTTTTTTGAAAAAATCCCTAAGCCCCGGGGTCACAATTTCATCAAAAATCTGACTTTCGGCAATTCATTCAAAAATGCTGCCATACGGTTGCAAATGCTCCCCAGAGAGGTTTGGCGGTCGAAACAGAAGGCTTTTTATCACAGGAAAAGAAATCAGCCCTCGACAACTTAACTGGCAGAAAAAGATTTTTTTGAAAAAATCCCTAAGCCCCGGGGTCACAATTTTATCAAAAATCTGACTTTCGGCAAATCACTCAAAAATGCTGCCAAACGCTTGCAACTGCTCCCCTGAGAGGTTTGGCGGTCGAAACAGAAGGCTTTTTATCACAGGAAAAGAAATCAGCCCTCGACAAATTAACTGGCAGAAAAAGATTTTTTTGAATAAATCCCTAAGCCCCGGGGTCACAATTTCATCAAAAATCTGACTTTCGGCAATTCACTCAAAAATGCTGCCAAATGGTTGTAAATGCTCCCCTGAGAGGTTTGGCGGTCGAAACAGAAGGCTTTTTATCACAGGAAAAGAAATCAGCCCTCGACAAATTAACTGGCAGAAAAAGATTATTTTGAAAAAAACACAATTTCATCAAAAATCTGACTTTCGGCAAATCACTCAAAAATGCTGCCAAAACGCTTGCAACTGCTCCCCTGAGAGGTTTGGCGGTCGAAACAGAAGGCTTTTTATCACAGGAAAAGAAATCAGCCCTCAACAAATTAACTGGCAGAAAAAGATTTTTTTGAAAAAATCCCTAAGCCCCGGGGTCACAATTTCATCAAAAATCTGACTTTCGGCAATTCATTCAAAAATGCTGCCATACGGTTGCAAATGCTCCCCAGAGAGGTTTGGCGGTCGAAACAGAAGGCTTTTTATCACAGGAAAAGAAATCAGCCCTCGACAACTTAACTGGCAGAAAAAGATTTTTTTGAAAAAATCCCTAAGCCCCGGGGTCACAATTTTATCAAAAATCTGACTTTCGGCAAATCACTCAAAAATGCTGCCAAACGCTTGCAACTGCTCCCCTGAGAGGTTTGGCGGTCGAAACAGAAGGCTTTTTATCACAGGAAAAGAAATCAGCCCTCGACAAATTAACTGGCAGAAAAAGATTTTTTTGAATAAATCCCTAAGCCCCGGGGTCACAATTTCATCAAAAATCTGACTTTCGGCAATTCACTCAAAAATGCTGCCAAATGGTTGTAAATGCTCCCCTGAGAGGTTTGGTGGTCGAAACAGAAGGCTTTTTATCACAGGAAAAGAAATCAGCCCTCGAAAAATTAACTGGCAGAAAAAGATTTTTTCGAAAAAATCCCTAAGTCCCGGGGTCACAATTTCATCAAAAATCTGACTTTCGGCAATTCACTCAAAAATGCTGCTAAATGGTTGCAAATGCTCCCCTGAGAGGTTTGGCGGTCGAAAGAGAAGGCTTTTTATCACAGGAAAAGAAATCAGCCCTCGACAAATTAACTAGCAGAAAAAGATTGTTTTGAAAAAATCCCTAAGCCCCAGGGTCACAATTTCATCAAAAATCTGACTTCTGGCAAATCACTCAAAAATGCTGCCAAATGGTGGCAAATGCTCCCCTGAGAGGTTTGGCGGTCGAAAGAGAAGGCTTTTTATCACAGGAAAAGAAATCAGCCCTCGACAAATTAACTGGCATCAAAAGATTATTTTGAAAAAAACACAATTTCATCAAAAATCTGACTTTCGGCAACTCACTCAAAAATGGTGCCAAACGGTTGCAACTGCTCCCCTGAGAGGTTTGGCGGTCGAAACAGAAGGCTTTTTATCACTGGAAAAGAAATCAGCCCTCGACAACTTAACTGGCAGAAAAAGATTTTTTTGAAAAAATCCCTAAGCCCCGGGGTCACAATTTCATCAAAAATCTGACTTTCGGCAAATCACTCAAAAATGCTGCCAAACGGTTGCAACTGCTCCCCTGAGAGGTTTGGCGGTCGAAACAGAAGGCTTTTTATCACAGGAAAAGAAATTAGCCCTCGACAAATTAACTGGCAAAAAAAGATTTTTTTGAAAAAATCCCTAATCCCCGGGGTCACAATTTCATCAAAAATCTGACTTTCGGCAATTCATTCAAAACTGCTGCCAAACGGTTGCAAATGCTACCCTGAGAGGTTTGGCGGTCGAAACAGAAGGCTTTTTATCACAGGAAAAGAAATCAACCCTCGACAAATTAACTGGCAGAAAAAGATTTTTTTGAAAAAAATCACAATTTCATCAACAATCTGACTTTCGGCAAATCACTCAAAAATGATGCCAAACGGTTGCAACTGCTCCCCTGAGAGGTTTGGCGGTCGAAACAGAAGGCTTTTTATCACAGGAAAAGAAATCAGCCCTCGACAAATTAACTGGCAGAAAAAGATTTTTTTGAAATAATCCCTAAGTCCCGGGGTCACAATTTCATCAAAAATCTGACTTTCGGCAATTCACTCAAAAATGCTGCTAAATGGTTGCAAATGCTCCCCTGAGAGGTTTGGCGGTCGAAACAGAAGGCGTTTTATCACAGGAAAAGAAATCAGCCCTCGACAAATTAACTAGCAGAAAAAGATTGTTTTGAAAAAATCCCTAAGCCCCAGGGTCACAATTTCATCAAAAATCTGACTTCCGGCAAATCACTCAAAAATGCTGCCAAATGGTGGCAAATGCTCCCCTGAGAGGTTTGGCGGTCGAAAGAGAAGGCTTTTTATGACAGGAAAAGAAATCAGCCCTCGACAAATTAACTGGCATCAAAAGATTATTTTGAAAAAAACACAATTTCATCAAAAATCTGACTTTCGGCAACTCACTCAAAAATGGTGCCAAACGGTTGCAACTGCTCCCCTGAGAGGTTTGGCGGACGAAAGAAAAGGCTATTTATCACTGGAAAAGAAATCAGCCCTCGACAACTTAACTGGCAGAAAAAGATTTTTTTGAAAAAATCCCTAAGCCCCGGGGTCACAATTTCATCAAAAATCTGACTTTCGGCAAATCACTCAAAAATGCTGCCAAACGGTTGCAACTGCTCCCCTGAGAGGTTTGGCGGTCGAAACAGAAGGCTTTTTATCACTGGAAAAGAAATCAGCCCTCGACAACTTAACTGGCAGAAAAAGATTTTTTTGAAAAAATCCCTAAGCCCCGGGGTCACAATTTCATCAAAAATCTGACTTTCGGCAAATCACTCAAAAATGCTGCCAAACGGTTGCAACTGCTCCCCTGAGAGGTTTGGCGGTCGAAACAGAAGGCTTTTTATCACAGGAAAAGAAATTAGCCCTCGACAAATTAACTGGCAAAAAAAGATTTTTTTGAAAAAATCCCTAATCCCCGGGGTCACAATTTCATCAAAAATCTGACTTTCGGCAATTCATTCAAAACTGCTGCCAAACGGTTGCAAATGCTACCCTGAGAGGTTTGGCGGTCGAAACAGAAGGCTTTTTATCACAGGAAAAGAAATCAACCCTCGACAAATTAACTGGCAGAAAAAGATTTTTTTGAAAAAAATCACAATTTCATCAAAAATCTGACTTTCGGCAAATCACTCAAAAATGATGCCAAACGGTTGCAACTGCTCCCCTGAGAGGTTTGGCGGTCGAAACAGAAGGCTTTTTATCACAGGAAAAGAAATCAGCCCTCGACAAATTAACTGGCAAAAAAAGATTTTTTTGAAATAATCCCTAAGCCCCGGGGTCACAATTTCATCAAAAATCTGACTTTCGGCAAATCACTCAAAAATGCTGCCAAACGCTTGGAACTGCTCCCCTGAGAGGTTTGGCGGTCGAAACAGAAGGCTTTTTATCACAGGAAAAGAAATCAGCCCTCGAAAAATTAACTGGCAGAAAAAGATTTTTTTGAAAAAATCCCTAAGTCCCGGGGTCACAATTTCATCAAAAATCTGACTTTCGGCAATTCACTCAAAAATGCTGCTAAATGGTTGCAAATGCTCCCCTGAGAGGTTTGGCGGTCGAAAGAGAAGGCTTTTTATCACAGGAAAAGAAATCAGCCCTCGACAAATTAACTGGCAGAAAAAGATTGTTTTGAAAAAATCCCTAAGCCCCAGGGTCACAATTTCATCAAAAATCTGACTTCCGGCAAATCACTCAAAAATGCTGCCAAATGGTGGCAAATGCTCCCCTGAGAGGTTTGGCGGTCGAAAGAGAAGGCTTTTTATCACAGGAAAAGAAATCAGCCCTCGACAAATTAACTGGCATCAAAAGATTATTTTGAAAAAAACACAATTTCATCAAAAATCTGACTTTCGGCAAATCACTCAAAAATGCTGCCAAACGGTTGCAAATGCTCCCCTGAGAGGTTTGGCGGTCGAAACAGAAGGCTATTTATCACTGGAAAGGAAATCAGCCCTCGACAACTTAACTGGCAGAAAAAGATTTTTTTGAAAAAATCCCTAAGCCCCAGGGTCACAATTTCATCAAAAATCTGACTTCCGGCAAATCACTCAAAAATGCTGCCAAATGGTGGCAAATGCTCCCCTGAGAGGTTTGGCGATCGAAAGAGAAGGCTTTTTATCACAGGAAAAGAAATCAGCCCTCGACAAATTAACTGGCATCAAAAGATTATTTTGAAAAAAACACAATTTCATCAAAAATCTGACTTTCGGCAAATCACTCAAAAATGCTGCCAAACGGTTGCAAATGCTCCCCTGAGAGGTTTGGCGGTCGAAACAGAAGGCTATTTATCACTGGAAAAGAAATCAGCCCTCGACAACTTAACTGGCAGAAAAAGATTTTTTTGAAAAAATCCCTAAGCCCCGGGGTCACAATTTCATCAAAAATCAGACTTTCGGCAAATCACTCAAAAATGCTGCCAAACGGTTGCAAATGCTCCCCTGAGAGGTTTGGCGGTCGAAACAGAAGGCTATTTATCACTGGAAAAGAAATCAGTCCTCGACAACTTAACTGGCAGAAAAAGATTTTTTTGAAAAAATCCCTAAGCCCCGGGGTCACAATTTCATCAAAAATCTGACTTCCGGCAAATCACTCAAAAATGCTGCCAAACGGTTGCAACTGCTCCCCTGAGAGGTTTGGCGGTCGAAACAGAAGGCTTTTTATCACAGGAAAAGAAATCAGCCCTCGAAAAATTAACTGGCAGAAAAAGATTTTTTTGAAAAAATCCCTAAGTCCCGGGGTCACAATTTCATCAAAAATCTGACTTTCGGCAATTCACTCAAAAATGCTGCTAAATGGTTGCAAATGCTCCCCTGAGAGGTTTGGCGGTCGAAAGAGAAGGCTTTTTATCACAGGAAAAGAAATCAGCCCTCGACAAATTAACTGGCAGAAAAAGATTGTTTTGAAAAAATCCCTAAGCCCCAGGGTCACAATTTCATCAAAAATCTGACTTCCGGCAAATCACTCAAAAATGCTGCCAAATGGTGGCAAATGCTCCCCTGAGAGGTTTGGCGGTCGAAAGAGAAGGCTTTTTATCACAGGAAAAGAAATCAGCCCTCGACAAATTAACTGGCAGAAAAAGATTTTTTTGAAAACATCCCTAAGCCCCGGGGTCACAATTTCATCAAAAATCTGACTTGCGGCAATTCACTCAAAAATGCTGCCAAATGGTTGCAAATGCTCCCATGAGAGGTTTGGCGGTCGAAACAGAAGGCTTTTTATCACAGGAAAAGAAATCAGCCCTCGACAAATTAACTGGCAGAAAAAGATTATTTTGAAAAAAAAACCAATTTCATCAAAAATCTGACTTTCCGCAAATCACTCAAAAATGCTGCCAAACGGTTGCAACTGCTCCCCTGAGAGGTTTGGCGGTCGAAACAGAAGGCTTTTTATCACAGGAAAAGAAATTAGCCCTCGACAAATTAACTGGCAAAAAAAGATTTTTTTGAAAAAATCCCTAAGCCCCGGGGTCACAATTTCATCAAAAATCTGACTTTCGGCAATTCATTCAAAACTGCTGCCAAACGCTTGCAAATGCTCCCATGAGAAGTTTGGCGGTCGAAACAGAAGGCTTTTTATCACAGGAAAAGAAATCAACCCTCGACAAATTAACTGGCAGAAAAAGATTTTTTTGAAAAAATCACAATTTCATCAAAAATCTGACTTTCGGCAAATCACTCAAAAATGATGCCAAACGATTGCAACTGGTCCCCTGAGAGGTTTGGCGGTCGAAACAGAAGGCTTTTTATCACAGGAAAAGAAATCAGCCCTCGACAAATTAACTGGCAGAAAAAGATTTTTTTGAAATAATCCCTAAGCCCCGGGGTCACAATTTCATCAAAAATCTGACTTTCGGCAAATCACTCAAAAATGGTGCTAAACAGTTTCAACTGCTCCCCTGAGAGGTTTGGCGGTCGAAACAGAAGGCTTTTTATCACAGGAAAAGAAATCAGCCCTCGACAAATTAACTGGCAGAAAAAGATTATTTTGAAAAAAACACAATTTCATCAAAAATCTGACTTTCGGCAAATCACTCAAAAATGCTGCCAAAACGCTTGCAACTGCTCCCCTGAGAGGTTTGGCGGTCGAAACAGAAGGCTTTTTATCACAGGAAAAGAAATCAGCCCTCAACAAATTAACTGGCAGAAAAAGATTTTTTTGAAAAAATCCCTAAGCCCCGGGGTCACAATTTCATCAAAAATCTGACTTTCGGCAATTCATTCAAAAATGCTGCCATACGGTTGCAAATGCTCCCCAGAGAGGTTTGGCGGTCGAAACAGAAGGCTTTTTATCACAGGAAAAGAAATCAGCCCTCGACAACTTAACTGGCAGAAAAAGATTTTTTTGAAAAAATCCCTAAGCCCCGGGGTCACAATTTTATCAAAAATCTGACTTTCGGCAAATCACTCAAAAATGCTGCCAAACGCTTGCAACTGCTCCCCTGAGAGGTTTGGCGGTCGAAACAGAAGGCTTTTTATCACAGGAAAAGAAATCAGCCCTCGACAAATTAACTGGCAGAAAAAGATTTTTTTGAATAAATCCCTAAGCCCCGGGGTCACAATTTCATCAAAAATCTGACTTTCGGCAATTCACTCAAAAATGCTGCCAAATGGTTGTAAATGCTCCCCTGAGAGGTTTGGTGGTCGAAACAGAAGGCTTTTTATCACAGGAAAAGAAATCAGCCCTCGACAAATTAACTGGCAGAAAAAGATTTTTTTGAAAACATCCCTAAGCCCCGGGGTCACAATTTCATCAAAAATCTGACTTGCGGCAATTCACTCAAAAATGCTGCCAAATGGTTGCAAATGCTCCCATGAGAGGTTTGGCGGTCGAAACAGAAGGCTTTTTATCACAGGAAAAGAAATCAGCCCTCGACAAATTAACTGGCAGAAAAAGATTATTTTGAAAAAAAAACCAATTTCATCAAAAATCTGACTTTCCGCAAATCACTCAAAAATGCTGCCAAACGGTTGCAACTGCTCCCCTGAGAGGTTTGGCGGTCGAAACAGAAGGCTTTTTATCACAGGAAAAGAAATTAGCCCTCGACAAATTAACTGGCAAAAAAAGATTTTTTTGAAAAAATCCCTAAGCCCCGGGGTCACAATTTCATCAAAAATCTGACTTTCGGCAATTCATTCAAAACTGCTGCCAAACGCTTGCAAATGCTCCCATGAGAAGTTTGGCGGTCGAAACAGAAGGCTTTTTATCACAGGAAAAGAAATCAACCCTCGACAAATTAACTGGCAGAAAAAGATTTTTTTGAAAAAATCACAATTTCATCAAAAATCTGACTTTCGGCAAATCACTCAAAAATGATGCCAAACGATTGCAACTGGTCCCCTGAGAGGTTTGGCGGTCGAAACAGAAGGCTTTTTATCACAGGAAAAGAAATCAGCCCTCGACAAATTAACTGGCAGAAAAAGATTTTTTTGAAATAATCCCTAAGCTCCGGGGTCACAATTTCATCAAAAATCTGACTTTCGGCAAATCACTCAAAAATGGTGCTAAACAGTTTCAACTGCTCCCCTGAGAGGTTTGGCGGTCGAAACAGAAGGCTTTTTATCACAGGAAAAGAAATCAGCCCTCGACAAATTAACTGGCAGAAAAAGATTATTTTGAAAAAAACACAATTTCATCAAAAATCTGACTTTCGGCAAATCACTCAAAAATGCTGCCAAAACGCTTGCAACTGCTCCCCTGAGAGGTTTGGCGGTCGAAACAGAAGGCTTTTTATCACAGGAAAAGAAATCAGCCCTCGACAAATTAACTGGCAGAAAAAGATTTTTTTGAAAACATCCCTAAGCCCCGGGGTCACAATTTCATCAAAAATCTGACTTGCGGCAATTCACTCAAAAATGCTGCCAAATGGTTGCAAATGCTCCCATGAGAGGTTTGGCGGTCGAAACAGAAGGCTTTTTATCACAGGAAAAGAAATCAGCCCTCGACAAATTAACTGGCAGAAAAAGATTATTTTGAAAAAAAAACCAATTTCATCAAAAATCTGACTTTCCGCAAATCACTCAAAAATGCTGCCAAACGGTTGCAACTGCTCCCCTGAGAGGTTTGGCGGTCGAAACAGAAGGCTTTTTATCACAGGAAAAGAAATTAGCCCTCGACAAATTAACTGGCAAAAAAAGATTTTTTTGAAAAAATCCCTAAGCCCCGGGGTCACAATTTCATCAAAAATCTGACTTTCGGCAATTCATTCAAAACTGCTGCCAAACGCTTGCAAATGCTCCCATGAGAAGTTTGGCGGTCGAAACAGAAGGCTTTTTATCACAGGAAAAGAAATCAACCCTCGACAAATTAACTGGCAGAAAAAGATTTTTTTGAAAAAATCACAATTTCATCAAAAATCTGACTTTCGGCAAATCACTCAAAAATGATGCCAAACGATTGCAACTGGTCCCCTGAGAGGTTTGGCGGTCGAAACAGAAGGCTTTTTATCACAGGAAAAGAAATCAGCCCTCGACAAATTAACTGGCAGAAAAAGATTTTTTTGAAATAATCCCTAAGCCCCGGGGTCACAATTTCATCAAAAATCTGACTTTCGGCAAATCACTCAAAAATGGTGCTAAACAGTTTCAACTGCTCCCCTGAGAGGTTTGGCGGTCGAAACAGAAGGCTTTTTATCACAGGAAAAGAAATCAGCCCTCGACAAATTAACTGGCAGAAAAAGATTATTTTGAAAAAAACACAATTTCATCAAAAATCTGACTTTCGGCAAATCACTCAAAAATGCTGCCAAAACGCTTGCAACTGCTCCCCTGAGAGGTTTGGCGGTCGAAACAGAAGGCTTTTTATCACAGGAAAAGAAATCAGCCCTCAACAAATTAACTGGCAGAAAAAGATTTTTTTGAAAAAATCCCTAAGCCCCGGGGTCACAATTTCATCAAAAATCTGACTTTCGGCAATTCATTCAAAAATGCTGCCATACGGTTGCAAATGCTCCCCAGAGAGGTTTGGCGGTCGAAACAGAAGGCTTTTTATCACAGGAAAAGAAATCAGCCCTCGACAACTTAACTGGCAGAAAAAGATTTTTTTGAAAAAATCCCTAAGCCCCGGGGTCACAATTTTATCAAAAATCTGACTTTCGGCAAATCACTCAAAAATGCTGCCAAACGCTTGCAACTGCTCCCCTGAGAGGTTTGGCGGTCGAAACAGAAGGCTTTTTATCACAGGAAAAGAAATCAGCCCTCGACAAATTAACTGGCAGAAAAAGATTTTTTTGAATAAATCCCTAAGCCCCGGGGTCACAATTTCATCAAAAATCTGACTTTCGGCAATTCACTCAAAAATGCTGCCAAATGGTTGTAAATGCTCCCCTGAGAGGTTTGGTGGTCGAAACAGAAGGCTTTTTATCACAGGAAAAGAAATCAGCCCTCGACAAATTAACTGGCAGAAAAAGATTTTTTTGAAAACATCCCTAAGCCCCGGGGTCACAATTTCATCAAAAATCTGACTTGCGGCAATTCACTCAAAAATGCTGCCAAATGGTTGCAAATGCTCCCATGAGAGGTTTGGCGGTCGAAACAGAAGGCTTTTTATCACAGGAAAAGAAATCAGCCCTCGACAAATTAACTGGCAGAAAAAGATTATTTTGAAAAAAAAACCAATTTCATCAAAAATCTGACTTTCCGCAAATCACTCAAAAATGCTGCCAAACGGTTGCAACTGCTCCCCTGAGAGGTTTGGCGGTCGAAACAGAAGGCTTTTTATCACAGGAAAAGAAATTAGCCCTCGACAAATTAACTGGCAAAAAAAGATTTTTTTGAAAAAATCCCTAAGCCCCGGGGTCACAATTTCATCAAAAATCTGACTTTCGGCAATTCATTCAAAACTGCTGCCAAACGCTTGCAAATGCTCCCATGAGAAGTTTGGCGGTCGAAACAGAAGGCTTTTTATCACAGGAAAAGAAATCAACCCTCGACAAATTAACTGGCAGAAAAAGATTTTTTTGAAAAAATCACAATTTCATCAAAAATCTGACTTTCGGCAAATCACTCAAAAATGATGCCAAACGATTGCAACTGGTCCCCTGAGAGGTTTGGCGGTCGAAACAGAAGGCTTTTTATCACAGGAAAAGAAATCAGCCCTCGACAAATTAACTGGCAGAAAAAGATTTTTTTGAAAAAATCCCTAAGCCCCGGGGTCACAATTTTATCAAAAATCTGACTTTCGGCAAATCACTCAAAAATGCTGCCAAACGCTTGCAACTGCTCCCCTGAGAGGTTTGGCGGTCGAAACAGAAGGCTTTTTATCACAGGAAAAGAAATCAGCCCTCGACAAATTAACTGGCAGAAAAAGATTTTTTTGAATAAATCCCTAAGCCCCGGGGTCACAATTTCATCAAAAATCTGACTTTCGGCAATTCACTCAAAAATGCTGCCAAATGGTTGTAAATGCTCCCCTGAGAGGTTTGGTGGTCGAAACAGAAGGCTTTTTATCACAGGAAAAGAAATCAGCCCTCGACAAATTAACTGGCAGAAAAAGATTTTTTTGAAAACATCCCTAAGCCCCGGGGTCACAATTTCATCAAAAATCTGACTTGCGGCAATTCACTCAAAAATGCTGCCAAATGGTTGCAAATGCTCCCATGAGAGGTTTGGCGGTCGAAACAGAAGGCTTTTTATCACAGGAAAAGAAATCAGCCCTCGACAAATTAACTGGCAGAAAAAGATTATTTTGAAAAAAAAACCAATTTCATCAAAAATCTGACTTTCCGCAAATCACTCAAAAATGCTGCCAAACGGTTGCAACTGCTCCCCTGAGAGGTTTGGCGGTCGAAACAGAAGGCTTTTTATCACAGGAAAAGAAATTAGCCCTCGACAAATTAACTGGCAAAAAAAGATTTTTTTGAAAAAATCCCTAAGCCCCGGGGTCACAATTTCATCAAAAATCTGACTTTCGGCAATTCATTCAAAACTGCTGCCAAACGCTTGCAAATGCTCCCATGAGAAGTTTGGCGGTCGAAACAGAAGGCTTTTTATCACAGGAAAAGAAATCAACCCTCGACAAATTAACTGGCAGAAAAAGATTTTTTTGAAAAAATCACAATTTCATCAAAAATCTGACTTTCGGCAAATCACTCAAAAATGATGCCAAACGATTGCAACTGGTCCCCTGAGAGGTTTGGCGGTCGAAACAGAAGGCTTTTTATCACAGGAAAAGAAATCAGCCCTCGACAAATTAACTGGCAGAAAAAGATTTTTTTGAAATAATCCCTAAGCTCCGGGGTCACAATTTCATCAAAAATCTGACTTTCGGCAAATCACTCAAAAATGGTGCTAAACAGTTTCAACTGCTCCCCTGAGAGGTTTGGCGGTCGAAACAGAAGGCTTTTTATCACAGGAAAAGAAATCAGCCCTCGACAAATTAACTGGCAGAAAAAGATTATTTTGAAAAAAACACAATTTCATCAAAAATCTGACTTTCGGCAAATCACTCAAAAATGCTGCCAAAACGCTTGCAACTGCTCCCCTGAGAGGTTTGGCGGTCGAAACAGAAGGCTTTTTATCACAGGAAAAGAAATCAGCCCTCGACAAATTAACTGGCAGAAAAAGATTTTTTTGAAAACATCCCTAAGCCCCGGGGTCACAATTTCATCAAAAATCTGACTTGCGGCAATTCACTCAAAAATGCTGCCAAATGGTTGCAAATGCTCCCATGAGAGGTTTGGCGGTCGAAACAGAAGGCTTTTTATCACAGGAAAAGAAATCAGCCCTCGACAAATTAACTGGCAGAAAAAGATTATTTTGAAAAAAAAACCAATTTCATCAAAAATCTGACTTTCCGCAAATCACTCAAAAATGCTGCCAAACGGTTGCAACTGCTCCCCTGAGAGGTTTGGCGGTCGAAACAGAAGGCTTTTTATCACAGGAAAAGAAATTAGCCCTCGACAAATTAACTGGCAAAAAAAGATTTTTTTGAAAAAATCCCTAAGCCCCGGGGTCACAATTTCATCAAAAATCTGACTTTCGGCAATTCATTCAAAACTGCTGCCAAACGCTTGCAAATGCTCCCATGAGAAGTTTGGCGGTCGAAACAGAAGGCTTTTTATCACAGGAAAAGAAATCAACCCTCGACAAATTAACTGGCAGAAAAAGATTTTTTTGAAAAAATCACAATTTCATCAAAAATCTGACTTTCGGCAAATCACTCAAAAATGATGCCAAACGATTGCAACTGGTCCCCTGAGAGGTTTGGTGGTCGAAACAGAAGGCTTTTTATCACAGGAAAAGAAATCAGCCCTCGACAAATTAACTGGCAGAAAAAGATTTTTTTGAAAACATCCCTAAGCCCCGGGGTCACAATTTCATCAAAAATCTGACTTGCGGCAATTCACTCAAAAATGCTGCCAAATGGTTGCAAATGCTCCCATGAGAGGTTTGGCGGTCGAAACAGAAGGCTTTTTATCACAGGAAAAGAAATCAGCCCTCGACAAATTAACTGGCAGAAAAAGATTATTTTGAAAAAAAAACCAATTTCATCAAAAATCTGACTTTCCGCAAATCACTCAAAAATGCTGCCAAACGGTTGCAACTGCTCCCCTGAGAGGTTTGGCGGTCGAAACAGAAGGCTTTTTATCACAGGAAAAGAAATTAGCCCTCGACAAATTAACTGGCAAAAAAAGATTTTTTTGAAAAAATCCCTAAGCCCCGGGGTCACAATTTCATCAAAAATCTGACTTTCGGCAATTCATTCAAAACTGCTGCCAAACGCTTGCAAATGCTCCCATGAGAAGTTTGGCGGTCGAAACAGAAGGCTTTTTATCACAGGAAAAGAAATCAACCCTCGACAAATTAACTGGCAGAAAAAGATTTTTTTGAAAAAATCACAATTTCATCAAAAATCTGACTTTCGGCAAATCACTCAAAAATGATGCCAAACGATTGCAACTGGTCCCCTGAGAGGTTTGGCGGTCGAAACAGAAGGCTTTTTATCACAGGAAAAGAAATCAGCCCTCGACAAATTAACTGGCAGAAAAAGATTTTTTTGAAATAATCCCTAAGCCCCGGGGTCACAATTTCATCAAAAATCTGACTTTCGGCAAATCACTCAAAAATGGTGCTAAACAGTTTCAACTGCTCCCCTGAGAGGTTTGGCGGTCGAAACAGAAGGCTTTTTATCACAGGAAAAGAAATCAGCCCTCGACAAATTAACTGGCAGAAAAAGATTATTTTGAAAAAAACACAATTTCATCAAAAATCTGACTTTCGGCAAATCACTCAAAAATGCTGCCAAAACGCTTGCAACTGCTCCCCTGAGAGGTTTGGCGGTCGAAACAGAAGGCTTTTTATCACAGGAAAAGAAATCAGCCCTCAACAAATTAACTGGCAGAAAAAGATTTTTTTGAAAAAATCCCTAAGCCCCGGGGTCACAATTTCATCAAAAATCTGACTTTCGGCAATTCATTCAAAAATGCTGCCATACGGTTGCAAATGCTCCCCAGAGAGGTTTGGCGGTCGAAACAGAAGGCTTTTTATCACAGGAAAAGAAATCAGCCCTCGACAACTTAACTGGCAGAAAAAGATTTTTTTGAAAAAATCCCTAAGCCCCGGGGTCACAATTTTATCAAAAATCTGACTTTCGGCAAATCACTCAAAAATGCTGCCAAACGCTTGCAACTGCTCCCCTGAGAGGTTTGGCGGTCGAAACAGAAGGCTTTTTATCACAGGAAAAGAAATCAGCCCTCGACAAATTAACTGGCAGAAAAAGATTTTTTTGAATAAATCCCTAAGCCCCGGGGTCACAATTTCATCAAAAATCTGACTTTCGGCAATTCACTCAAAAATGCTGCCAAATGGTTGTAAATGCTCCCCTGAGAGGTTTGGTGGTCGAAACAGAAGGCTTTTTATCACAGGAAAAGAAATCAGCCCTCGAAAAATTAACTGGCAGAAAAAGATTTTTTTGAAAAAATCCCTAAGTCCCGGGGTCACAATTTCATCAAAAATCTGACTTTCGGCAATTCACTCAAAAATGCTGCTAAATGGTTGCAAATGCTCCCCTGAGAGGTTTGGCGGTCGAAAGAGAAGGCTTTTTATCACAGGAAAAGAAATCAGCCCTCGACAAATTAACTAGCAGAAAAAGATTGTTTTGAAAAAATCCCTAAGCCCCAGGGTCACAATTTCATCAAAAATCTGACTTCCGGCAAATCACTCAAAAATGCTGCCAAATGGTGGCAAATGCTCCCCTGAGAGGTTTGGCGGTCGAAAGAGAAGGCTTTTTATCACAGGAAAAGAAATCAGCCCTCGACAAATTAACTGGCATCAAAAGATTATTTTGAAAAAAACACAATTTCATCAAAAATCTGACTTTCGGCAACTCACTCAAAAATGGTGCCAAACGGTTGCAACTGCTCCCCTGAGAGGTTTGGCGGTCGAAACAGAAGGCTTTTTATCACTGGAAAAGAAATCAGCCCTCGACAACTTAACTGGCAGAAAAAGATTTTTTTGAAAAAATCCCTAAGCCCCGGGGTCACAATTTCATCAAAAATCTGACTTTCGGCAAATCACTCAAAAATGCTGCCAAACGGTTGCAACTGCTCCCCTGAGAGGTTTGGCGGTCGAAACAGAAGGCTTTTTATCACAGGAAAAGAAATTAGCCCTCGACAAATTAACTGGCAAAAAAAGATTTTTTTGAAAAAATCCCTAATCCCCGGGGTCACAATTTCATCAAAAATCTGACTTTCGGCAATTCATTCAAAACTGCTGCCAAACGGTTGCAAATGCTACCCTGAGAGGTTTGGCGGTCGAAACAGAAGGCTTTTTATCACAGGAAAAGAAATCAACCCTCGACAAATTAACTGGCAGAAAAAGATTTTTTTGAAAAAAATCACAATTTCATCAAAAATCTGACTTTCGGCAAATCACTCAAAAATGATGCCAAACGGTTGCAACTGCTCCCCTGAGAGGTTTGGCGGTCGAAACAGAAGGCTTTTTATCACAGGAAAAGAAATCAGCCCTCGACAAATTAACTGGCAGAAAAAGATTTTTTTGAAATAATCCCTAAGTCCCGGGGTCACAATTTCATCAAAAATCTGACTTTCGGCAATTCACTCAAAAATGCTGCTAAATGGTTGCAAATGCTCCCCTGAGAGGTTTGGCGGTCGAAAGAGAAGGCTTTTTATCACAGGAAAAGAAATCAGCCCTCGACAAATTAACTAGCAGAAAAAGATTGTTTTGAAAAAATCCCTAAGCCCCAGGGTCACAATTTCATCAAAAATCTGACTTCCGGCAAATCACTCAAAAATGCTGCCAAATGGTGGCAAATGCTCCCCTGAGAGGTTTGGCGGTCGAAAGAGAAGGCTTTTTATGACAGGAAAAGAAATCAGCCCTCGACAAATTAACTGGCATCAAAAGATTATTTTGAAAAAAACACAATTTCATCAAAAATCTTACTTTCGGCAACTCACTCAAAAATGGTGCCAAACGGTTGCAACTGCTCCCCTGAGAGGTTTGGCGGACGAAAGAAAAGGCTATTTATCACTGGAAAAGAAATCAGCCCTCGACAACTTAACTGGCAGAAAAAGATTTTTTTGAAAAAATCCCTAAGCCCCGGGGTCACAATTTCATCAAAAATCTGACTTTCGGCAAATCACTCAAAAATGCTGCCAAACGGTTGCAACTGCTCCCCTGAGAGGTTTGGCGGTCGAAACAGAAGGCTTTTTATCACTGGAAAAGAAATCAGCCCTCGACAACTTAACTGGCAGAAAAAGATTTTTTTGAAAAAATCCCTAAGCCCCGGGGTCACAATTTCATCAAAAATCTGACTTTCGGCAAATCACTCAAAAATGCTGCCAAACGGTTGCAACTGCTCCCCTGAGAGGTTTGGCGGTCGAAACAGAAGGCTTTTTATCACAGGAAAAGAAATTAGCCCTCGACAAATTAACTGGCAAAAAAAGATTTTTTTGAAAAAATCCCTAATCCCCGGGGTCACAATTTCATCAAAAATCTGACTTTCGGCAATTCATTCAAAACTGCTGCCAAACGGTTGCAAATGCTACCCTGAGAGGTTTGGCGGTCGAAACAGAAGGCTTTTTATCACAGGAAAAGAAATCAACCCTCGACAAATTAACTGGCAGAAAAAGATTTTTTTGAAAAAAATCACAATTTCATCAAAAATCTGACTTTCGGCAAATCACTCAAAAATGATGCCAAACGGTTGCAACTGCTCCCCTGAGAGGTTTGGCGGTCGAAACAGAAGGCTTTTTATCACAGGAAAAGAAATCAGCCCTCGACAAATTAACTGGCAAAAAAAGATTTTTTTGAAATATTCCCTAAGCCCCGGGGTCACAATTTCATCAAAAATCTGACTTTCGGCAAATCACTCAAAAATGCTGCCAAACGCTTGGAACTGCTCCCCTGAGAGGTTTGGCGGTCGAAACAGAAGGCTTTTTATCACAGGAAAAGAAATCAGCCCTCGAAAAATTAACTGGCAGAAAAAGATTTTTTTGAAAAAATCCCTAAGTCCCGGGGTCACAATTTCATCAAAAATCTGACTTTCGGCAATTCACTCAAAAATGCTGCTAAATGGTTGCAAATGCTCCCCTGAGAGGTTTGGCGGTCGAAAGAGAAGGCTTTTTATCACAGGAAAAGAAATCAGCCCTCGACAAATTAACTGGCAGAAAAAGATTGTTTTGAAAAAATCCCTAAGCCCCAGGGTCACAATTTCATCAAAAATCTGACTTCCGGCAAATCACTCAAAAATGCTGCCAAATGGTGGCAAATGCTCCCCTGAGAGGTTTGGCGGTCGAAAGAGAAGGCTTTTTATCACAGGAAAAGAAATCAGCCCTCGACAAATTAACTGGCATCAAAAGATTATTTTGAAAAAAACACAATTTCATCAAAAATCTGACTTTCGGCAAATCACTCAAAAATGCTGCCAAACGGTTGCAAATGCTCCCCTGAGAGGTTTGGCGGTCGAAACAGAAGGCTATTTATCACTGGAAAGGAAATCAGCCCTCGACAACTTAACTGGCAGAAAAAGATTTTTTTGAAAAAATCCCTAAGCCCCAGGGTCACAATTTCATCAAAAATCTGACTTCCGTCAAATCACTCAAAAATGCTGCCAAATGGTGGCAAATGCTCCCCTGAGAGGTTTGGCGGTCGAAAGAGAAGGCTTTTTATCACAGGAAAAGAAATCAGCCCTCGACAAATTAACTGGCATCAAAAGATTATTTTGAAAAAAACACAATTTCATCAAAAATCTGACTTTCGGCAAATCACTCAAAAATGCTGCCAAACGGTTGCAAATGCTCCCCTGAGAGGTTTGGCGGTCGAAACCGAAGGCTATTTATCACTGGAAAAGAAATCAGTCCTCGACAACTTAACTGGCAGAAAAAGATTTTTTTGAAAAAATCCCTAAGCCCCGGGGTCACAATTTCATCAAAAATCTGACTTCCGGCAAATCACTCAAAAATGCTGCCAAACGGTTGCAACTGATCCCCTGAGAGGTTTGGCGGTCGAAACAGAAGGCTTTTTATCACAGGAAAAGAAATCAGCCCTCGACAAATTAACTGGCAGAAAAAGATTTTTTTGAAAAAATCCCTAAGTCCCGGGGTCACAATTTCATCAAAAATCTGACTTTCGGCAATTCACTCATAAATGCTGCTAAATGGTTGCAAATGCTCCCCTGAGAGGTTTGGCGGTCGAAAGAGAAGGCTTTTTATCACAGGAAAAGAAATCAGCCCTCGACAAATTAACTGGCAGAAAAAGATTGTTTTGAAAAAATCCCTAAGCCCCAGGGTCACAATTTCATCAAAAATCTGACTTCCGGCAAATCACTCAAAAATGCTGCCAAATGGTGGCAAATGCTCCCCTGAGAGGTTTGGCGGTCGAAAGAGAAGGCTTTTTATCACAGGAAAAGAAATCAGCCCTCGACAAATTAACTGGCAGAAAAAGATTGTTTTGAAAAAATCCCTAAGCCCCAGGGTCACAATTTCATCAAAAATCTGACTTCCGGCAAATCACTCAAAAATGCTGCCAAATGATGGCAAATGCTCCCCTGAGAGGTTTGGCGGTCGAAAGAGAAGGCTTTTTATCACAGGAAAAGAAATCAGCCCTCGACAAATTAACTGGCATCAAAAGATTATTTTGAAAAAAACACAATTTCATCAAAAATCTGACTTTCGGCAAATCACTCAAAAATGCTGCCAAACGGTTGCAAATGCTCCCCTGAGAGGTTTGGCGGTCGAAACAGAAGGCTATTTATCACTGGAAAGGAAATCAGCCCTCGACAACTTAACTGGCAGAAAAAGATTTTTTTGAAAAAATCCCTAAGCCCCAGGGTCACAATTTCATCAAAAATCTGACTTCCGGCAAATCACTCAAAAATGCTGCTAAATGGTTGCAAATGCTCCCCTGAGAGGTTTGGCGGTCGAAAGAGAAGGCTTTTTATCACAGGAAAAGAAATCAGCCCTCGACAAATTAACTGGCAGAAAAAGATTGTTTTGAAAACATCCCTAAGCCCCGGGGTCACAATTTCATCAAAAATCTGACTTCTGGCAATTCACTCAAAAATGCTGCCAAATGGTTGCAAATGCTCCCATGAGAGGTTTGGCGGTCGAAACAGAAGGCTTTTTATCACAGGAAAAGAAATCAGCCCTCGACAAATTAACTGGCAGAAAAAGATTATTTTGAAAAAAAAACCAATTTCATCAAAAATCTGACTTTCCGCAAATCACTCAAAAATGCTGCCAAACGGTTGCAACTGCTCCCCTGAGAGGTTTGGCGGTCGAAACAGAAGGCTTTTTATCACAGGAAAAGAAATTAGCCCTCGACAAATTAACTGGCAAAAAAAGATTTTTTTGAAAAAATCCCTAAGCCCCGGGGTCACAATTTCATCAAAAATCTGACTTTCGGCAATTCATTCAAAACTGCTGCCAAACGCTTGCAAATGCTCCCATGAGAAGTTTGGCGGTCGAAACAGAAGGCTTTTTATCACAGGAAAAGAAATCAACCCTCGACAAATTAACTGGCAGAAAAAGATTTTTTTGAAAAAATCACAATTTCATCAAAAATCTGACTTTCGGCAAATCACTCAAAAATGATGCCAAACGATTGCAACTGGTCCCCTGAGAGGTTTGGCGGTCGAAACAGAAGGCTTTTTATCACAGGAAAAGAAATCAGCCCTCGACAAATTAACTGGCAGAAAAAGATTTTTTTGAAATAATCCCTAAGCCCCGGGGTCACAATTTCATCAAAAATCTGACTTTCGGCAAATCACTCAAAAATGGTGCTAAACAGTTTCAACTGCTCCCCTGAGAGGTTTGGCGGTCGAAACAGAAGTCTTTTTATCACAGGAAAAGAAATCAGCCCTCGACAAATTAACTGGCAGAAAAAGATTATTTTGAAAAAAACACAATTTCATCAAAAATCTGACTTTCGGCAAATCACTCAAAAATGCTGCCAAAACGCTTGCAACTGCTCCCCTGAGAGGTTTGGCGGTCGAAACAGAAGGCTTTTTATCACAGGAAAAGAAATCAGCCCTCAACAAATTAACTGGCAGAAAAAGATTTTTTTGAAAAAATCCCTAAGCCCCGGGGTCACAATTTCATCAAAAATCTGACTTTCGGCAATTCATTCAAAAATGCTGCCATACGGTTGCAAATGCTCCCCAGAGAGGTTTGGCGGTCGAAACAGAAGGCTTTTTATCACAGGAAAAGAAATCAGCCCTCGACAACTTAACTGGCAGAAAAAGATTTTTTTGAAAAAATCCCTAAGCCCCGGGGTCACAATTTTATCAAAAATCTGACTTTCGGCAAATCACTCAAAAATGCTGCCAAACGCTTGCAACTGCTCCCCTGAGAGGTTTGGCGGTCGAAACAGAAGGCTTTTTATCACAGGAAAAGAAATCAGCCCTCGACAAATTAACTGGCAGAAAAAGATTTTTTTGAATAAATCCCTAAGCCCCGGGGTCACAATTTCATCAAAAATCTGACTTTCGGCAATTCACTCAAAAATGCTGCCAAATGGTTGTAAATGCTCCCCTGAGAGGTTTGGTGGTCGAAACAGAAGGCTTTTTATCACAGGAAAAGAAATCAGCCCTCGAAAAATTAACTGGCAGAAAAAGATTTTTTTGAAAAAATCCCTAAGTCCCGGGGTCACAATTTCATCAAAAATCTGACTTTCGGCAATTCACTCAAAAATGCTGCTAAATGGTTGCAAATGCTCCCCTGAGAGGTTTGGCGGTCGAAAGAGAAGGCTTTTTATCACAGGAAAAGAAATCAGCCCTCGACAAATTAACTAGCAGAAAAAGATTGTTTTGAAAAAATCCCTAAGCCCCAGGGTCACAATTTCATCAAAAATCTGACTTCCGGCAAATCACTCAAAAATGCTGCCAAATGGTGGCAAATGCTCCCCTGAGAGGTTTGGCGGTCGAAAGAGAAGGCTTTTTATCACAGGAAAAGAAATCAGCCCTCGACAAATTAACTGGCATCAAAAGATTATTTTGAAAAAAACACAATTTCATCAAAAATCTGACTTTCGGCAACTCACTCAAAAATGGTGCCAAACGGTTGCAACTGCTCCCCTGAGAGGTTTGGCGGTCGAAACAGAAGGCTTTTTATCACTGGAAAAGAAATCAGCCCTCGACAACTTAACTGGCAGAAAAAGATTTTTTTGAAAAAATCCCTAAGCCCCGGGGTCACAATTTCATCAAAAATCTGACTTTCGGCAAATCACTCAAAAATGCTGCCAAACGGTTGCAACTGCTCCCCTGAGAGGTTTGGCGGTCGAAACAGAAGGCTTTTTATCACAGGAAAAGAAATTAGCCCTCGACAAATTAACTGGCAAAAAAAGATTTTTTTGAAAAAATCCCTAATCCCCGGGGTCACAATTTCATCAAAAATCTGACTTTCGGCAATTCATTCAAAACTGCTGCCAAACGGTTGCAAATGCTACCCTGAGAGGTTTGGCGGTCGAAACAGAAGGCTTTTTATCACAGGAAAAGAAATCAACCCTCGACAAATTAACTGGCAGAAAAAGATTTTTTTGAAAAAAATCACAATTTCATCAAAAATCTGACTTTCGGCAAATCACTCAAAAATGCTGCCAAACGGTTGCAACTGCTCCCCTGAGAGGTTTGGCGGTCGAAACAGAAGGCTTTTTATCACAGGAAAAGAAATCAGCCCTCGACAAATTAACTGGCAGAAAAAGATTTTTTTGAAATAATCCCTAAGTCCCGGGGTCACAATTTCATCAAAAATCTGACTTTCGGCAATTCACTCAAAAATGCTGCTAAATGGTTGCAAATGCTCCCCTGAGAGGTTTGGCGGTCGAAAGAGAAGGCTTTTTATCACAGGAAAAGAAATCAGCCCTCGACAAATTAACTAGCAGAAAAAGATTGTTTTGAAAAAATCCCTAAGCCCCAGGGTCACAATTTCATCAAAAATCTGACTTCCGGCAAATCACTCAAAAATGCTGCCAAATGGTGGCAAATGCTCCCCTGAGAGGTTTGGCGGTCGAAAGAGAAGGCTTTTTATGACAGGAAAAGAAATCAGCCCTCGACAAATTAACTGGCATCAAAAGATTATTTTGAAAAAAACACAATTTCATCAAAAATCTGACTTTCGGCAACTCACTCAAAAATGGTGCCAAACGGTTGCAACTGCTCCCCTGAGAGGTTTGGCGGACGAAAGAAAAGGCTATTTATCACTGGAAAAGAAATCAGCCCTCGACAACTTAACTGGCAGAAAAAGATTTTTTTGAAAAAATCCCTAAGCCCCGGGGTCACAATTTCATCAAAAATCTGACTTTCGGCAAATCACTCAAAAATGCTGCCAAACGGTTGCAACTGCTCCCCTGAGAGGTTTGGCGGTCGAAACAGAAGGCTTTTTATCACTGGAAAAGAAATCAGCCCTCGACAACTTAACTGGCAGAAAAAGATTTTTTTGAAAAAATCCCTAAGCCCCGGGGTCACAATTTCATCAAAAATCTGACTTTCGGCAAATCACTCAAAAATGCTGCCAAACGGTTGCAACTGCTCCCCTGAGAGGTTTGGCGGTCGAAACAGAAGGCTTTTTATCACAGGAAAAGAAATTAGCCCTCGACAAATTAACTGGCAAAAAAAGATTTTTTTGAAAAAATCCCTAATCCCCGGGGTCACAATTTCATCAAAAATCTGACTTTCGGCAATTCATTCAAAACTGCTGCCAAACGGTTGCAAATGCTACCCTGAGAGGTTTGGCGGTCGAAACAGAAGGCTTTTTATCACAGGAAAAGAAATCAACCCTCGACAAATTAACTGGCAGAAAAAGATTTTTTTGAAAAAAATCACAATTTCATCAAAAATCTGACTTTCGGCAAATCACTCAAAAATGATGCCAAACGGTTGCAACTGCTCCCCTGAGAGGTTTGGCGGTCGAAACAGAAGGCTTTTTATCACAGGAAAAGAAATCAGCCCTCGACAAATTAACTGGCAAAAAAAGATTTTTTTGAAATAATCCCTAAGCCCCGGGGTCACAATTTCATCAAAAATCTGACTTTCGGCAAATCACTCAAAAATGCTGCCAAACGCTTGGAACTGCTCCCCTGAGAGGTTTGGCGGTCGAAACAGAAGGCTTTTTATCACAGGAAAAGAAATCAGCCCTCGAAAAATTAACTGGCAGAAAAAGATTTTTTTGAAAAAATCCCTAAGTCCCGGGGTCACAATTTCATCAAAAATCTGACTTTCGGCAATTCACTCAAAAATGCTGCTAAATGGTTGCAAATGCTCCCCTGAGAGGTTTGGCGGTCGAAAGAGAAGGCTTTTTATCACAGGAAAAGAAATCAGCCCTCGACAAATTAACTGGCAGAAAAAGATTGTTTTGAAAAAATCCCTAAGCCCCAGGGTCACAATTTCATCAAAAATCTGACTTCCGGCAAATCACTCAAAAATGCTGCCAAATGGTGGCAAATGCTCCCCTGAGAGGTTTGGCGGTCGAAAGAGAAGGCTTTTTATCACAGGAAAAGAAATCAGCCCTCGACAAATTAACTGGCATCAAAAGATTATTTTGAAAAAAACACAATTTCATCAAAAATCTGACTTTCGGCAAATCACTCAAAAATGCTGCCAAACGGTTGCAAATGCTCCCCTGAGAGGTTTGGCGGTCGAAACAGAAGGCTATTTATCACTGGAAAGGAAATCAGCCCTCGACAACTTAACTGGCAGAAAAAGATTTTTTTGAAAAAATCCCTAAGCCCCAGGGTCACAATTTCATCAAAAATCTGACTTCCGTCAAATCACTCAAAAATGCTGCCAAATGGTGGCAAATGCTCCCCTGAGAGGTTTGGCGGTCGAAAGAGAAGGCTTTTTATCACAGGAAAAGAAATCAGCCCTCGACAAATTAACTGGCATCAAAAGATTATTTTGAAAAAAACACAATTTCATCAAAAATCTGACTTTCGGCAAATCACTCAAAAATGCTGCCAAACGGTTGCAAATGCTCCCCTGAGAGGTTTGGCGGTCGAAACCGAAGGCTATTTATCACTGGAAAAGAAATCAGTCCTCGACAACTTAACTGGCAGAAAAAGATTTTTTTGAAAAAATCCCTAAGCCCCGGGGTCACAATTTCATCAAAAATCTGACTTCCGGCAAATCACTCAAAAATGCTGCCAAACGGTTGCAACTGATCCCCTGAGAGGTTTGGCGGTCGAAACAGAAGGCTTTTTATCACAGGAAAAGAAATCAGCCCTCGACAAATTAACTGGCAGAAAAAGATTTTTTTGAAAAAATCCCTAAGTCCCGGGGTCACAATTTCATCAAAAATCTGACTTTCGGCAATTCACTCATAAATGCTGCTAAATGGTTGCAAATGCTCCCCTGAGAGGTTTGGCGGTCGAAAGAGAAGGCTTTTTATCACAGGAAAAGAAATCAGCCCTCGACAAATTAACTGGCAGAAAAAGATTGTTTTGAAAAAATCCCTAAGCCCCAGGGTCACAATTTCATCAAAAATCTGACTTCCGGCAAATCACTCAAAAATGCTGCCAAATGGTGGCAAATGCTCCCCTGAGAGGTTTGGCGGTCGAAAGAGAAGGCTTTTTATCACAGGAAAAGAAATCAGCCCTCGACAAATTAACTGGCAGAAAAAGATTGTTTTGAAAAAATCCCTAAGCCCCAGGGTCACAATTTCATCAAAAATCTGACTTCCGGCAAATCACTCAAAAATGCTGCCAAATGATGGCAAATGCTCCCCTGAGAGGTTTGGCGGTCGAAAGAGAAGGCTTTTTATCACAGGAAAAGAAATCAGCCCTCGACAAATTAACTGGCATCAAAAGATTATTTTGAAAAAAACACAATTTCATCAAAAATCTGACTTTCGGCAAATCACTCAAAAATGCTGCCAAACGGTTGCAAATGCTCCCCTGAGAGGTTTGGCGGTCGAAACAGAAGGCTATTTATCACTGGAAAGGAAATCAGCCCTCGACAACTTAACCGGCAGAAAAAGATTTTTTTGAAAAAATCCCTAAGCCCCAGGGTCACAATTTCATCAAAAATCTGACTTCCGGCAAATCACTCAAAAATGCTGCCAAATGGTGGCAAATGCTCCCCTGAGAGGTTTGGCGGTCGAAAGAGAAGGCTTTTTATCACAGGAAAAGAAATCAGCCCTCGACAAATTAACTGGCATCAAAAGATTATTTTGAAAAAAACACAATTTCATCAAAAATCTGACTTTCGGCAAATCACTCAAAAATGCTGCCAAACGGTTGCAAATGCTCCCCTGAGAGGTTTGGCGGTCGAAACAGAAGGCTATTTATCACTGGAAAAGAAATCAGCCCTCGACAACTTAACTGGCAGAAAAAGATTTTTTTGAAAAAATCCCTAAGCCCCGGGGTCACAATTTCATCAAAAATCAGACTTTCGGCAAATCACTCAAAAATGTTGCCAAACGGTTGCAAATGCTCCCCTGAGAGGTTTGGCGGTCGAAACAGAAGGCTATTTATCACTGGAAAAGAAATCAGTCCTCGACAACTTAACTGGCAGAAAAAGATTTTTTTGAAAAAATCCCTAAGCCCCGGGGTCACAATTTCATCAAAAATCTGACTTCCGGCAAATCACTCAAAAATGCTGCCAAACGGTTGCAACTGCTCCCCTGAGAGGTTTGGCGGTCGAAACAGAAGGCTTTTTATCACAGGAAAAGAAATCAGCCCTCGAAAAATTAACTGGCAGAAAAAGATTTTTTTGAAAAAATCCCTAAGTCCCGGGGTCACAATTTCATCAAAAATCTGACTTTCGGCAATTCACTCAAAAATGCTGCTAAATGGTTGCAAATGCTCCCCTGAGAGGTTTGGCGGTCGAAAGAGAAGGCTTTTTATCACAGGAAAAGAAATCAGCCCTCGACAAATTAACTGGCAGAAAAAGATTGTTTTGAAAAAATCCCTAAGCCCCAGGGTCACAATTTCATCAAAAATCTGACTTCCGGCAAATCACTCAAAAATGCTGCCAAATGGTGGCAAATGCTCCCCTGAGAGGTTTGGCGGTCGAAAGAGAAGGCTTTTTATCACAGGAAAAGAAATCAGCCCTCGACAAATTAACTGGCAGAAAAAGATTTTTTTGAAAACATCCCTAAGCCCCGGGGTCACAATTTCATCAAAAATCTGACTTGCGGCAATTCACTCAAAAATGCTGCCAAATGGTTGCAAATGCTCCCCTGAGAGGTTTGGCGGTCGAAACAGAAGGCTTTTTATCACAGGAAAAGAAATCAGCCCTCGACAAATTAACTGGCAGAAAAAGATTATTTTGAAAAAAAAAACAATTTCATCAAAAATCTGACTTTCCGCAAATCACTCAAAAATGCTGCCAAACGGTTGCAACTGCTCCCCTGAGAGGTTTGGCGGTCGAAACAGAAGGCTTTTTATCACAGGAAAAGAAATTAGCCCTCGACAAATTAACTGGCAAAAAAAGATTTTTTTAAAAAAATCCCTAAGCCCCGGGGTCACAATTTCATCAAAAATCTGACTTTCGGCAATTCATTCAAAACTGCTGCCAAACGCTTGCAAATGCTCCCATGAGAAGTTTGGAGGTCGAAACAGAAGGCTTTTTATCACAGGAAAAGAAATCAACCCTCGACAAATTAACTGGCAGAAAAAGATTTTTTTGAAAAAATCACAATTTCATCAAAAATCTGACTTTCGGCAAATCACTCAAAAATGATGCCAAACGATTGCAACTGGTCCCCTGAGAGGTTTGGCGGTCGAAACAGAAGGCTTTTTATCACAGGAAAAGAAATCAGCCCTCGACAAATTAACTGGCAGAAAAAGATTTTTTTGAAATAATCCCTAAGCCCCGGGGTCACAATTTCATCAAAAATCTGACTTTCGGCAAATCACTCAAAAATGGTGCTAAACAGTTTCAACTGCTCCCCTGAGAGGTTTGGCGGTCGAAACAGAAGGCTTTTTATCACAGGAAAAGAAATCAGCCCTCGACAAATTAACTGGCAGAAAAAGATTTTTTTGAAATACTCCCTAAGCCCCGGGGTCACAATTTCATCAAAAATCTGACTTTCGGCAAATCACTCAAAAATGGTGCTAAACAGTTTCAACTGCTCCCCTGAGAGGTTTGGCGGTCGAAACAGAAGGCTTTTTATCACAGGAAAAGAAATCAGCCCTCGACAACTTAACTAGCAGAAAAAGATTTTTTTGAAAAAATCCCTAAGCCCCGGGGTCACAATTTCATCAAAAATCTGACTTCCGGCAAATCACTCAAAAATGCTGCCAAACGGTTGCAACTGCTCCCCTGAGAGGTTTGGCGGTCGAAACAGAAGGCTTTTTATCACAGGAAAAGAAATCAGCCCTCAACAAATTAACTGGCAGAAAAAGATTATTTTGAAAATAAAAAACAATTTCATCAAAAATCTGACTTTCAGCAAATCACTCAAAAATGATGCCAAACGGTTGCAACTGCTCCCCTGAGAGGTTTGGCGGTCGAAAGAGAAGGCTTTTTATCACAGGAAAAGAAATCAGCCCTCGACAAATTAACTGGCAGAAAAAGATTTTTTTGAAATAATCCCTAAGCCCCGGGGTCACAATTTCATCAAAAATCTGACTTTCGGCAAATCACTCAAAAATGCTGCCAAACGCTTGCAACTGATCCCCTGAGAGGTTTGGTGGTCGAAACAGAAGGCTTTTTATCACAGGAAAAGAAATCAGCCCTCGAAAAATTAACTGGCAGAAAAAGATTTTTTTGAAAAAATCCCTAAGTCCCGGGGTCACAATTTCATCAAAAATCTGACTTTCGGCAATTCACTCAAAAATGCTGCTAAATGGTTGCAAATGCTCCCCTGAGAGGTTTGGCGGTCGAAAGAGAAGGCTTTTTATCACAGGAAAAGAAATCAGCCCTCGACAAATTAACTGGCAGAAAAAGATTGTTTTGAAAAAATCCCTAAGCCCCAGGGTCACAATTTCATCAAAAATCTGACTTCCGGCAAATCACTCAAAAATGCTGCCAAATGGTGGCAAATGCTCCCCTGAGAGGTTTGGCGGTCGAAAGAGAAGGCTTTTTATCACAGGAAAAGAAATCAGCCCTCGACAAATTAACTGGCATCAAAAGATTATTTTGAAATAAACACAATTTCATCAAAAATCTGACTTTCGGCAAATCACTCAAAAATGCTGCCAAACGGTTGCAAATGCTCCGCTGAGAGGTTTGGCGGTCGAAACAGAAGGCTATTTATCACTGGAAAAGAAATCAGCCCTCGACAACTTAACTGGCAGAAAAAGATTTTTTTGAAAAAATCCCTAAGCCCCAGGGTCACAATTTCATCAAAAATCTGACTTCCGGCAAATCACTCAAAAATGCTGCCAAATGGTGGCAAATGCTCCCCTGAGAGGTTTGGCGGTCGAAAGAGAAGGCTTTTTATCACAGGAAAAGAAATCAGCCCTCGACAACTTAACTGGCAGAAAAAGATTTTTTTGAAAAAATCCCTAAGCCCCAGGGTCACAATTTCATCAAAAATCTGACTTCCGGCAAATCACTCAAAAATGCTGCCAAATGGTGGCAAATGCTCCCCTGAGAGGTTTGGCGGTCGAAACAGAAGGCTTTTTATCACAGGAAAAGAAATCAGCCCTCGACAAATTAACTGGCAGAAAAAGATTTTTTTTGAAAAAAACACAATATCATCAAAAATGTCCCGGGGTCACAATTTCATCAAAAATCAGACTTTCGGCAAATCACTCAAAAATGCTGCCAAACGGTTGCAAATGCTCCCCTGAGAGGTTTGGCGGTCGAAACAGAAGGCTATTTATCACTGGAAAAGAAATCAGTCCTCGACAACTTAACTGGCAGAAAAAGATTTTTTTGAAAAAATCCCTAAGCCCCGGGGTCACAATTTCATCAAAAATCTGACTTCCGGCAAATCACTCAAAAATGCTGCCAAACGGTTGCAACTGCTCCCCTGAGAGGTTTGGCGGTCGAAAGAGAAGGCTTTTTATCACAGGAAAAGAAATCAGCCCTCGACAAATTAACTGGCATCAAAAGATTATTTTGAAAAAAACACAATATCATCAAAAATCTGACTTTCGGCAAATCACTCAAAAATGCTGCCAAATGGTGGCAAATGCTCCCCTGAGAGGTTTGGCGGTCGAAAGAGAAGGCTTTTTATCATAGGAAAAGAAATCAGTCCTCGACAAATTAACTGGCAGAAAAAGATTTTTTTGAAAACATCCCTAAGCCCCGGGGTCACAATTTCATCAAAAATCTGACTTGCGGCAATTCACTCAAAAATGCTGCCAAATGGTTGCAAATGCTCCCCTGAGAGGTTTGGCGGTCGAAACAGAAGGCTTTTTATCACAGGAAAAGAAATCAGCCCTCGACAAATTAACTGGCAGAAAAAGATTGTTTTGAAAAAATCCCTAAGCCCCAGGGTCACAATTTCATCAAAAATCTGACTTCCGGCAAATCACTCAAAAATGCTGCCAAATGGTGGCAAATGCTCCCCTGAGAGGTTTGGCGGTCGAAAGAGAAGGCTTTTTATCACAGGAAAAGAAATCAGCCCTCGACAAATTAACTGGCATCAAAAGATTATTTTGAAAAAAACACAATTTCATCAAAAATCTGACTTTCGGCAAATCACTCAAAAATGCTGCCAAACGGTTGCAAATGCTCCGCTGAGAGGTTTGGCGGTCGAAACAGAAGGCTATTTATCACTGGAAAAGAAATCAGCCCTCGACAACTTAACTGGCAGAAAAAGATTTTTTTGAAAAAATCCCTAAGCCCCAGGGTCACAATTTCATCAAAAATCTGACTTCCGGCAAATCACTCAAAAATGCTGCCAAATGGTGGCAAATGCTCCCCTGAGAGGTTTGGCGGTCGAAAGAGAAGGCTTTTTATCACAGGAAAAGAAATCAGCCCTCGACAAATTAACTGGCATCAAAAGATTATTTTGAAAAAAACACAATTTCATCAAAAATCTGACTTTCGGCAAATCACTCAAAAATGCTGCCAAACGGTTGCAAATGCTCCGCTGAGAGGTTTGGCGGTCGAAAGAGAAGGCTTTTTATCATAGGAAAAGAAATCAGTCCTCGACAAATTAACTGGCAGAAAAAGATTTTTTTGAAAACATCCCTAAGCCCCGGGGTCACAATTTCATCAAAAATCTGTCTTGCGGCAATTCACTCAAAAATGCTGCCAAATGGTTGCAAATGCTCCCCTGAGAGGTTTGGCGGTCGAAACAGAAGGCTTTTTATCACAGGAAAAGAAATCAGCCCTCGACAAATTAACTGGCAGAAAAAGATTGTTTTGAAAAAATCCCTAAGCCCCGGGGTCACAATTTCATCAAAAATCTGACTTCCGGCAAATCACTCAAAAATGCTGCCAAACGGTTGCAACTGCTCCCCTGAGAGGTTTGGCGGTCGAAACAGAAGGCTTTTTATCACAGGAAAAGAAATCAGCCCTCGACAAATTAACTGGCAGAAAAAGATTATTTTGAAAAAAAAAACAATTTCATCAAAAATCTGACTTTCCGCAAATCACTCAAAAATGCTGCCAAACGGTTGCAACTGCTCCCCTGAGAGGTTTGGCGGTCGAAACAGAAGGCTTTTTATCACAGGAAAAGAAATTAGCCCTCGACAAATTAACTGGCAAAAAAAGATTTTTTTGAAAAAATCCCTAAGCCCCGGGGTCACAATTTCATCAAAAATCTGACTTTCGGCAAATCACTCAAAAATGGTGCTAAACAGTTTCAACTGCTCCCCTGAGAGGTTTGGCGGTCGAAACAGAAGGCTTTTTATCACAGGAAAAGAAATCAGCCCTCGACAACTTAACTAGCAGAAAAAGATTTTTTGGAAAAAATCCCTAAGCCCCGGGGTCACAATTTCATCAAAAATCTGACTTCCGGCAAATCACTCAAAAATGCTGCCAAACGGTTGCAACTGCTCCCCTGAGAGGTTTGGCGGTCGAAACAGAAGGCTTTTTATCACAGGAAAAGAAATCAGCCCTCAACAAATTAACTGGCAGAAAAAGATTATTTTGAAAAAAAAAACAATTTCATCAAAAATCTGACTTTCGGCAAATCACTCAAAAATGATGCCAAACGGTTGCAACTGCTCCCCTGAGAGGTTTGGCGGTCGAAACAGAAGGCTTTTTATCACAGGAAAAGAAATCAGCCCTCGACAAATTAACTGGCAGAAAAAGATTTTTTTGAAATAATCCCTAAGCCCCGGGGTCACAATTTCATCAAAAATCTGACTTTCGGCAAATCACTCAAAAATGCTGCCAAACGCTTGCAGCTGATCCCCTGAGAGGTTTGGTGGTCGAAACAGAAGGCTTTTTATCACAGGAAAAGAAATCAGCCCTCGAAAAATTAACTGGCAGAAAAAGATTTTTTTGAAAAAATCCCTAAGTCCCGGGGTCACAATTTCATCAAAAATCTGACTTTCGGCAATTCACTCAAAAATGCTGCTAAATGGTTGCAAATGCTCCCCTGAGAGGTTTGGCGGTCGAAAGAGAAGGCTTTTTATCACAGGAAAAGAAATCAGCCCTCGACAAATTAACTGGCATCAAAAGATTATTTTGAAAAAAACACAATTTCATCAAAAATCTGACTTTCGGCAAATCACTCAAAAATGCTGCCAAACGGTTGCAAATGCTCCGCTGAGAGGTTTGGCGGTCGAAACAGAAGGCTATTTATCACTGGAAAAGAAATCAGCCCTCGACAACTTAACTGGCAGAAAAAGGTTGTTTTGAAAAAATCCCTAAGCCCCAGGGTCACAATTTCATCAAAAATCTGACTTCCGGCAAATCACTCAAAAATGCTGCCAAATGGTGGCAAATGCTCCCCTGAGAGGTTTGGCGGTCGAAAGAGAAGGCTTTTTATCACAGGAAAAGAAATCAGCCCTCGACAAATTAACTGGCATCAAAAGATTATTTTGAAAAAAACACAATATCATCAAAAATCTGACTTTCGGCAAATCACTCAAAAATGCTGCCAAACGGTTGCAACTGCTCCCCTGAGAGGTTTGGCGGTCGAAACAGAAGGCTTTTTATCACAGGAAAAGAAATCAGCCCTCGACAAATTAACTGGCAGAAAAAGATTTTTTTGAAAAAATCCCTAAGCCCCGGGGTCACAATTTCATCAAAAATCTGACTTTCGGCAATTCATTCAAAACTGCTGCCAAACGCTTGCTAATGCTCCCCTGAGAAGTTTGGCGGTCGAAACCGAAGGCTTTTTATCACAGGAAAAGAAATCAACCCTCGACAAATTAACTGGCAGAAAAAGATTTTTTTGAAAAAATCACAATTTCATCAAAAATCTGACTTTCGGCAAATCACTCAAAAATGATGCCAAACGGTTGCAACTGTTCCCCTGAGAGGTTTGGCGGTCGAAACAGAAGGCTTTTTATCACAGGAAAAGAAATCAGCCCTCGACAAATTAACTGGCAGAAAAAGATTTTTTTGAAATAATCCCTAAGCCCCGGGGTCACAATTTCATCAAAAATCTGACTTTCGGCAAATCACTCAAAAATGCTGCCAAACGCTTGCAACTGATCCCCTGAGAGGTTTGGTGGTCGAAACAGAAGGCTTTTTATCACAGGAAAAGAAATCAGCCCTCGAAAAATTAACTGGCAGAAAAAGATTTTTTTGAAAAAATCCCTAAGTCCCGGGGTCACAATTTCATCAAAAATCTGACTTTCGGCAATTCACTCAAAAATGCTGCTAAATAGTTGCAAATGCTCCCCTGAGAGGTTTGGCGGTCGAAAGAGAAGGCTTTTTATCACAGGAAAAGAAATCAGCCCTCGACAAATTAACTGGCAGAAAAAGATTGTTTTGAAAAAATCCCTAAGCCCCAGGGTCACAATTTCATCAAAAATCTGACTTCCGGCAAATCACTCAAAAATGCTGCCAAATGGTGGCAAATGCTCCCCTGAGAGGTTTGGCGGTCGAAAGAGAAGGCTTTTTATCACAGGAAAAGAAATCAGCCCTCGACAAATTAACTGGCATCAAAAGATTATTTTGAAAAAAACACAATTTCATCAAAAATCTGACTTTCGGCAAATCACTCAAAAATGCTGCCAAACGGTTGCAAATGCTCCGCTGAGAGGTTTGGCGGTCGAAACAGAAGGCTATTTATCACTGGAAAGGAAATCAGCCCTCGACAACTTAACTGGCAGAAAAAGATTTTTTTGAAAAAATCCCTAAGCCCCAGGGTCACAATTTCATCAAAAATCTGACTTCCGGCAAATCACTCAAAAATGCTGCCAAACGGTTGCAAATGCTCCCCTGAGAGGTTTGGCGGTCGAAACAGAAGGCTATTTATCACTGGAAAAGAAATCAGCCCTCGACAACTTAACTGGCAGAAAAAGTTTTTTTTGAAAAAATCCCTAAGCCCCGGGGTCACAATTTCATCAAAAATCAGACTTTCGGCAAATCACTCAAAAATGCTGCCAAACGGTTGCAAATGCTCCCCTGAGAGGTTTGGCGGTCGAAACAGAAGGCTATTTATCACTGGAAAAGAAATCAGCCCTCGACAACTTAACTGGCAGAAAAAGATTTTTTTGAAAAAATCCCTAAGCCCCGGGGTCACAATTTCATCAAAAATCAGACTTTCGGCAAATCACTCAAAAATGCTGCCAAACGGTTGCAACTACTCCCCTGAGAGGTTTGGCGGTCGAAACAGAAGGCTTTTTATCACAGGAAAAGAAATCAGCCCTCGAAAAATTAACTGGCAGAAAAAGATTTTTTTGAAAAAATCCCAAAGTCCCGGGGTCACAATTTCATCAAAAATCTGACTTTCGGCAATTCACTCAAAAATGCTGCTAAATGGTTGCAAATGCTCCCCTGAGAGGTTTGGCGGTTGAAAGAGAAGGCTTTTTATCACAGGAAAAGAAATCAGCCCTCGACAAATTAACTGGCAGAAAAAGATTGTTTTGAAAAAATCCCTAAGCCCCAGGGTCACAATTTCATCAAAAATCTGACTTCCGGCAAATCACTCAAAAATGCTGCCAAATGGTGGCAAATGCTCCCCTGAGAGGTTTGGCGGTCGAAAGAGAAGGCTTTTTATCACAGGAAAAGAAATCAGTCCTCGACAAATTAACTGGCAGAAAAAGATTTTTTTGAAAACATCCCTAAGCCCCGGGGTCACAATTTCATCAAAAATCTGACTTGCGGCAATTCACTCAAAAATGCTGCCAAATGGTTGCAAATGCTCCCCTGAGAGGTTTGGCGGTCGAAACAGAAGGCTTTTTATCACAGGAAAAGAAATCAGCCCTCGACAAATTAACTGGCAGAAAAAGATTGTTTTGAAAAAATCCCTAAGCCCCAGGGTCACAATTTCATCAAAAATCTGACTTCCGGCAAATCACTCAAAAATGCTGCCAAATGGTGGCAAATGCTCCCCTGAGAGGTTTGGCGGTCGAAAGAGAAGGCTTTTTATCACAGGAAAAGAAATCAGCCCTCGACAAATTAACTGGCATCAAAAGATTATTTTGAAAAAAACACAATTTCATCAAAAATCTGACTTTCGGCAAATCACTCAAAAATGCTGCCAAACGGTTGCAAATGCTCCGCTGAGAGGTTTGGCGGTCGAAACAGAAGGCTATTTATCACTGGAAAAGAAATCAGCCCTCGACAACTTAACTGGCAGAAAAAGATTTTTTTGAAAAAATCCCTAAGCCCCGGGGTCACAATTTCATCAAAAATCAGACTTTCGGCAAATCACTCAAAAATGCTGCCAAACGGTTGCATATGCTCCCCTGAGAGGTTTGGCGGTCGAAACAGAAGGCTATTTATCACTGGAAAAGAAATCAGCCCTCGACAACTTAACTGGCAGAAAAAGATTTTTTTGAAAAAATCCCTAAGCCCCGGGGTCACAATTTCATCAAAAATCAGACTTTCGGCAAATCACTCAAAAATGCTGCCAAACGGTTGCAACTGCTCCCCTGAGAGGTTTGGCGGTCGAAACAGAAGGCTTTTTATCACAGGAAAAGAAATCAGCCCTCGAAAAATTAACTGGCAGAAAAAGATTTTTTTGAAAAAATCCCTAAGTCCCGGGGTCACAATTTCATCAAAAATCTGACTTTCGGCAATTCACTCAAAAATGCTGCTAAATGGTTGCAAATGCTCCCCTGAGAGGTTTGGCGGTCGAAAGAGAAGGCTTTTTATCACAGGAAAAGAAATCAGCCCTCGACAAATTAACTGGCAGAAAAAGATTGTTTTGAAAAAATCCCTAAGCCCCAGGGTCACAATTTCATCAAAAATCTGACTTCCGGCAAATCACTCAAAAATGCTGCCAAATGGTGGCAAATGCTCCCCTGAGAGGTTTGGCGGTCGAAAGAGAAGGCTTTTTATCACAGGAAAAGAAATCAGTCCTCGACAAATTAACTGGCAGAAAAAGATTTTTTTGAAAACATCCCTAAGCCCCGGGGTCACAATTTCATCAAAAATCTGACTTGCGGCAATTCACTCAAAAATGCTGCCAAATGGTTGCAAATGCTCCCCTGAGAGGTTTGGCGGTCGAAACAGAAGGCTTTTTATCACAGGAAAAGAAATCAGCCCTCGACAAATTAACTGGCAGAAAAAGATTATTTTGAAAAAAAAAACAATTTCATCAAAAATCTGACTTTCCGCAAATCACTCAAAAATGCTGCCAAACGGTTGCAACTGCTCCCCTGAGAGGTTTGGCGGTCGAAACAGAAGGCTTTTTATCACAGGAAAAGAAATTAGCCCTCGACAAATTAACTGGCAAAAAAAGATTTTTTTGAAAAAATCCCTAAGCCCCGGGGTCACAATTTCATCAAAAATCTGACTTTCGGCAATTCATTCAAAACTGCTGCCAAACGCTTGCAAATGCTCCCATGAGAAGTTTGGCGGTCGAAACAGAAGGCTTTTTATCACAGGAAAAGAAATCAACCCTCGACAAATTAAATGGTAGAAAAAGATTTTTTTGAAAAAATCACAATTTCATCAAAAATCTGACTTTCGGCAAATCACTCAAAAATGATGCCAAACGATTGCAACTGGTCCCCTGAGAGGTTTGGCGGTCGAAACAGAAGGCTTTTTATCACAGGAAAAGAAATCAGCCCTCGACAAATTAACTGGCAGAAAAAGATTTTTTTGAAATAATCCCTAAGCCCCGGGGTCACAATTTCATCAAAAATCTGACTTTCGGCAAATCACTCAAAAATGGTGCTAAACAGTTTCAACTGCTCCCCTGAGAGGTTTGGCGGTCGAAACAGAAGGCTTTTTATCACAGGAAAAGAAATCAGCCCTCGACAACTTAACTAGCAGAAAAAGATTTTTTTGAAAAAATCCCTAAGCCCCGGGGTTACAATTTCAACAAAAATCTGACTTCCGGCAAATCACTCAAAAATGCTGCCAAACGGTTGCAACTGCTCCCCTGAGAGGTTTGGCGGTCGAAACAGAAGGCTTTTTATCACAGGAAAAGAAATCAGCCCTCAACAAATTAACTGGCAGAAAAAGATTATTTTGAAAAAAAAAACAATTTCATCAAAAATCTGACTTTCGGCAAATCACTCAAAAATGATGCCAAACGGTTGCAACTGCTCCCCTGAGAGGTTTGGCGGTCGAAACAGAAGGCTTTTTATCACAGGAAAAGAAATCAGCCCTCGACAAATTAACTGGCAGAAAAAGATTTTTTTGAAATAATCCCTAAGCCCCGGGGTCACAATTTCATCAAAAATCTGACTTTCGGCAATTCACTCAAAAATGCTGCTAAATGGTTGCAAATGCTTCCCTGAGAGGTTTGGCGGTCGAAAGAGAAGGCTTTTTATCACAGGAAAAGAAATCAGCCCTCGACAAATTAACTGGCAGAAAAAGATTGTTTTGAAAAAATCCCTAAGCCCCAGGGTCACAATTTCATCAAAAATCTGACTTCCGGCAAATCACTCAAAAATGCTGCCAAATGGTGGCAAATGCTCCCCTGAGAGGTTTGGCGGTCGAAAGAGAAGGCTTTTTATCACAGGAAAAGAAATCAGCCCTCGACAAATTAACTGGCATCAAAAGATTATTTTGAAAAAAACACAATTTCATCAAAAATCTGACTTTCGGCAAATCACTCAAAAATGCTGCCAAACGGTTGCAAATGCTCCGCTGAGAGGTTTGGCGGTCGAAACAGAAGGCTATTTATCACTGGAAAAGAAATCAGCCCTCGACAACTTAACTGGAAGAAAAAGATTTTTTTGAAAAAATCCCTAAGCCCCAGGGTCACAATTTCATCAAAAATCTGACTTCCGGCAAATCACTCAAAAATGCTACCAAATGGTGGCAAATGCTCCCCTGAGAGGTTTGGCGGTCGAAAGAGAAGGCTTTTTATCACAGGAAAAGAAATCAGCCCTCGACAAATTAACTGGCATCAAAAGATTATTTTGAAAAAAACACAATATCATCAAAAATCTGACTTTCGGCAAATCACTCAAAAATGCTGCCAAACGGTTGCAAATGCTCCCCTGAGAGGTTTGGCGGTCGAAACAGAAGGCTATTTATCACTGGAAAAGAAATCAGCCCTCGACAACTTAACTGGCAGAAAAAGATTTTTTTGAAAAAATCCCTAAGCCCCGGGGTCACAATTTCATCAAAAATCTGACTTTCGGCAATTCATTCAAAACTGCTGCCAAACGCTTGCAAATGCTCCCCTGAGAAGTTTGGCGGTCGAAACAGAAGGCTTTTTATCACAGGAAAAGAAATCAACCCTCGACAAATTAACTGGCAGAAAAAGATTTTTTTGAAAAAATCACAATTTCATCAAAAATCTGACTTTCGGCAAATCACTCAAAAATGATGCCAAACGGTTGCAACTGCTCCCCTGAGAGGTTTGGCGGTCGAAACAGAAGGCTTTTTATCACAGGAAAAGAAATCAGCCCTCGACAAATTAACTGGCAGAAAAAGATTTTTTTGAAGTAATCCCTAAGCCCCGGGGTCACAATTTCATCAAAAATCTGACTTTCGGCAAATCACTCAAAAATGCTGCCAAACGCTTGCAACTGATCCCCTGAGAGGTTTGGTGGTCGAAACAGAAGGCTTTTTATCACAGGAAAAGAAATCAGCCCTCGAAAAATTAACTGGCAGAAAAAGATTTTTTTGAAAAAATCCCTAAGTCCCGGGGTCACAATTTCATCAAAAATCTGACTTTCGGCAATTCACTCAAAAATGCTGCTAAATGGTTGCAAATGCTCCCCTGAGAGGTTTGGCGGTCGAAAGAGAAGGCTTTTTATCACAGGAAAAGAAATCAGCCCTCGACAAATTAACTGGCAGAAAAAGATTGTTTTGAAAAAATCCCTAAGCCCCAGGGTCACAATTTCATCAAAAATCTGACTTCCGGCAAATCACTCAAAAATGCTGCCAAATGGTGGCAAATGCTCCCCTGAGAGGTTTGGCGGTCGAAAGAGAAGGCTTTTTATCACAGGAAAAGAAATCAGCCCTCGACAAATTAACTGGCATCAAAAGATTATTTTGAAAAAAACACAATTTCATCAAAAATCTGACTTTCGGCAAATCACTCAAAAATGCTGCCAAACGGTTGCAAATGCTCCGCTGAGAGGTTTGGCGGTCGAAACAGAAGGCTATTTATCACTGGAAAAGAAATCAGCCCTCGACAACTTAACTGGAAGAAAAAGATTTTTTTGAAAAAATCCCTAAGCCCCAGGGTCACAATTTCATCAAAAATCTGACTTCCGGCAAATCACTCAAAAATGCTACCAAATGGTGGCAAATGCTCCCCTGAGAGGTTTGGCGGTCGAAAGAGAAGGCTTTTTATCACAGGAAAAGAAATCAGCCCTCGACAAATTAACTGGCATCAAAAGATTATTTTGAAAAAAACACAATATCATCAAAAATCTGACTTTCGGCAAATCACTCAAAAATGCTGCCAAACGGTTGCAAATGCTCCCCTGAGAGGTTTGGCGGTCGAAACAGAAGGCTATTTATCACTGGAAAAGAAATCAGCCCTCGACAACTTAACTGGCAGAAAAAGATTTTTTTGAAAAAATCCCTAAGCCCCGGGGTCACAATTTCATCAAAAATCAGACTTTCGGCAAATCACTCAAAAATGCTGCCAAACGGTTGCAAATGCTCCCCTGAGAGGTTTGGCGGTCGAAACAGAAGGCTATTTATCACTGGAAAAGAAATCAGTCCTCGACAACTTAACTGGCAGAAAAAGATTTTTTTGAAAAAATCCCTAAGCCCCGGGGTCACAATTTCATCAAAAATCTGACTTCCGGCAAATCACTCAAAAATGCTGCCAAACGGTTGCAACTGCTCCCCTGAGAGGTTTGGCGGTCGAAACAGAAGGCTTTTTATCACAGGAAAAGAAATCAGCCCTCGACAAATTAACTGGCAGAAAAAGATTTTTTTGAAAAAATCCCTAAGCCCCGGGGTCACAATTTCATCAAAAATCTGACTTTCGGCAATTCATTCAAAACTGCTGCCAAACGCTTGCAAATGCTCCCCTGAGAAGTTTGGCGGTCGAAACAGAAGGCTTTTTATCACAGGAAAAGAAATCAACCCTCGACAAATTAACTGGCAGAAAAAGATTTTTTTGAAAAAATCACAATTTCATCAAAAATCTGACTTTCGGCAAATCACTCAAAAATGATGCCAAACGGTTGCAACTGCTCCCCTGAGAGGTTTGGCGGTCGAAACAGAAGGCTTTTTATCACAGGAAAAGAAATCAGCCCTCGACAAATTAACTGGCAGAAAAAGATTTTTTTGAAGTAATCCCTAAGCCCCGGGGTCACAATTTCATCAAAAATCTGACTTTCGGCAAATCACTCAAAAATGCTGCCAAACGCTTGCAACTGATCCCCTGAGAGGTTTGGTGGTCGAAACAGAAGGCTTTTTATCACAGGAAAAGAAATCAGCCCTCGAAAAATTAACTGGCAGAAAAAGATTTTTTTGAAAAAATCCCTAAGTCCCGGGGTCACAATTTCATCAAAAATCTGACTTTCGGCAATTCACTCAAAAATGCTGCTAAATGGTTGCAAATGCTCCCCTGAGAGGTTTGGCGGTCGAAAGAGAAGGCTTTTTATCACAGGAAAAGAAATCAGCCCTCGACAAATTAACTGGCAGAAAAAGATTGTTTTGAAAAAATCCCTAAGCCCCAGGGTCACAATTTCATCAAAAATCTGACTTCCGGCAAATCACTCAAAAATGCTGCCAAATGGTGGCAAATGCTCCCCTGAGAGGTTTGGCGGTCGAAAGAGAAGGCTTTTTATCACAGGAAAAGAAATCAGCCCTCGACAAATTAACTGGCATCAAAAGATTATTTTGAAAAAAACACAATTTCATCAAAAATCTGACTTTCGGCAAATCACTCAAAAATGCTGCCAAACGGTTGCAAATGCTCCCCTGAGAGGTTTGGCGGTCGAAACAGAAGGCTATTTATCACTGGAAAGGAAATCAGCCCTCGACAACTTAACTGGCAGAAAAAGATTTTTTTGAAAAAATCCCTAAGCCCCAGGGTCACAATTTCATCAAAAATCTGACTTCCGGCAAATCACTCAAAAATGCTGCCAAATGGTGGCAAATGCTCCCCTGAGAGGTTTGGCGGTCGAAAGAGAAGGCTTTTTATCACAGGAAAAGAAATCAGCCCTCGACAAATTAACTGGCATCAAAAGATTATTTTGAAAAAAACACAATTTCATCAAAAATCTGACTTTCGGCAAATCACTCAAAAATGCTGCCAAACGGTTGCAAATGCTCCCCTGAGAGGTTTGGCGGTCGAAACAGAAGGCTATTTATCACTGGAAAAGAAATCAGCCCTCGACAACTTAACTGGCAGAAAAAGATTTTTTTGAAAAAATCCCTAAGCCCCGGGGTCACAATTTCATCAAAACTCTGACTTCCGGCAAATCACTCAAAAATGCTGCCAAACGGTTGCAACTGCTCCCCTGAGAGGTTTGGCGGTCGAAACAGAAGGCTTTTTATCACAGGAAAAGAAATCAGCCCTCGACAAATTAACTGGCAGAAAAAGATTTTTTTGAAAAAATCACAATTTCTTCAAAAATCTGAATTTCGGCAAATCACTCAAAAATGCTGCCAGATTGGTTGCAAATGCTCCCCTGAGAGGTTTGGCGGTCGAAACAGAAGGCTTTTTATCACAGGAAAAGAAATCAGTCCTCGACAAATTAACTGACAGAAAAAGATTTTTTTGAAAACATCCCTAAGCCCCGGGGTTACAATTTCATCAAAAATCTGACTTGCGGCAATTCACTCAAAAATGCTGCCAAATGGTTGCAAATGCTCCCCTGAGAGGTTTGGCGGTCGAAACAGAAGGCTTTTTATCACAGGAAAAGAAATCAGCCCTCGACAAATTAACTGGCAGAAAAAGATTGTTTTGAAAAAATCCCTAAGCCCCGGGGTCACAATTTCATCAAAAATCTGACTTCCGGCAAATCACTCAAAAATGCTGCCAAACGGTTGCAACTGCTCCCCTGAGAGGTTTGGCGGTCGAAACAGACGGCTTTTTATCACAGGAAAAGAAATCAGCCCTCGACAAATTAACTGGCAGAAAAAGATTATTTTGAAAAAAAAAAAACAATTTCATCAAAAATCTGACTTTCGGCAAATCACTCAAAAATGCTGCCAAACGGTTGCAACTGCTCCCCTGAGAGGTTTGGCGGTCGAAAGAGAAGGCTTTTTATCACAGGAAAAGAAATTAGCCCTCGACAAATTAACTGGCAGAAAAAGATTTTTTTGAAAAAATCCCTAAGCCCCGGGGTCACAATTTCATCAAAAATCTGACTTGCGGCAATTCACTCAAAAATGCTGCCAAACGGTTGGAACTGCTCCCCTGAGAGGTTTGGCGGTCGAAAGAGAAGGCTTTTTATCACAGGAAAAGAAATCAGTCCTCGACAAATTAACTGGCAGAAAAAGATTTTTTTGAAAACATCCCTAAGCCCCGGGGTCACAATTTCATCAAAAATCTGACTTGCGGCAATTCACTCAAAAATGCTGCCAAATGGTGGCAAATGCTCCCCTGAGAGGTTTGGCGGTCGAAACAGAAGGCTTTTTATCACAGGAAAAGAAATCAGCCCTCGACAACTTAACTGGCAGAAAAAGATTTTTTTGAAAAAATCCCTAAGCCCCGGGGTCACAATTTCATCAAAAATCAGACTTTCGGCAAATCACTCAAAAATGCTGCCAAACGGTTGCAAATGCTCCCCTGAGAGGTTTGGCGGTCGAAACAGAAGGCTATTTATCACTGGAAAAGAAATCAGTCCTCGACAACTTAACTGGCAGAAAAAGATTTTTTTGAAAAAATCCCTAAGCCCCGGGGTCACAATTTCATCAAAAATCTGACTTCCGGCAAATCACTCAAAAATGCTGCCAAACGGTTGCAACTGCTCCCCTGAGAGGTTTGGCGGTCGAAACAGAAGGCTTTTTATCACAGGAAAAGAAATCAGCCCTCGACAAATTAACTGGCAGAAAAAGATTTTTTTGAAAAAATCCCTAAGCCCCGGGGTCACAATTTCATCAAAAATCTGACTTTCGGCAATTCATTCAAAACTGCTGCCAAACGCTTGCAAATGCTCCCCTGAGAAGTTTGGCGGTCGAAACAGAAGGCTTTTTATCACAGGAAAAGAAATCAACCCTCGACAAATTAACTGGCAGAAAAAGATTTTTTTGAAAAAATCACAATTTCATCAAAAATCTGACTTTCGGCAAATCACTCAAAAATGATGCCAAACGGTTGCAACTGCTCCCCTGAGAGGTTTGGCGGTCGAAACAGAAGGCTTTTTATCACAGGAAAAGAAATCAGCCCTCGACAAATTAACTGGCAGAAAAAGATTTTTTTGAAGTAATCCCTAAGCCCCGGGGTCACAATTTCATCAAAAATCTGACTTTCGGCAAATCACTCAAAAATGCTGCCAAACGCTTGCAACTGATCCCCTGAGAGGTTTGGTGGTCGAAACAGAAGGCTTTTTATCACAGGAAAAGAAATCAGCCCTCGAAAAATTAACTGGCAGAAAAAGATTTTTTTGAAAAAATCCCTAAGTCCCGGGGTCACAATTTCATCAAAAATCTGACTTTCGGCAATTCACTCAAAAATGCTGCTAAATGGTTGCAAATGCTCCCCTGAGAGGTTTGGCGGTCGAAAGAGAAGGCTTTTTATCACAGGAAAAGAAATCAGCCCTCGACAAATTAACTGGCAGAAAAAGATTGTTTTGAAAAAATCCCTAAGCCCCAGGGTCACAATTTCATCAAAAATCTGACTTCCGGCAAATCACTCAAAAATGCTGCCAAATGGTGGCAAATGCTCCCCTGAGAGGTTTGGCGGTCGAAAGAGAAGGCTTTTTATCACAGGAAAAGAAATCAGCCCTCGACAAATTAACTGGCATCAAAAGATTATTTTGAAAAAAACACAATTTCATCAAAAATCTGACTTTCGGCAAATCACTCAAAAATGCTGCCAAACGGTTGCAAATGCTCCCCTGAGAGGTTTGGCGGTCGAAACAGAAGGCTATTTATCACTGGAAAGGAAATCAGCCCTCGACAACTTAACTGGCAGAAAAAGATTTTTTTGAAAAAATCCCTAAGCCCCAGGGTCACAATTTCATCAAAAATCTGACTTCCGGCAAATCACTCAAAAATGCTGCCAAATGGTGGCAAATGCTCCCCTGAGAGGTTTGGCGGTCGAAAGAGAAGGCTTTTTATCACAGGAAAAGAAATCAGCCCTCGACAAATTAACTGGCATCAAAAGATTATTTTGAAAAAAACACAATTTCATCAAAAATCTGACTTTCGGCAAATCACTCAAAAATGCTGCCAAACGGTTGCAAATGCTCCCCTGAGAGGTTTGGCGGTCGAAACAGAAGGCTATTTATCACTGGAAAAGAAATCAGCCCTCGACAACTTAACTGGCAGAAAAAGATTTTTTTGAAAAAATCCCTAAGCCCCGGGGTCACAATTTCATCAAAACTCTGACTTCCGGCAAATCACTCAAAAATGCTGCCAAACGGTTGCAACTGCTCCCCTGAGAGGTTTGGCGGTCGAAACAGAAGGCTTTTTATCACAGGAAAAGAAATCAGCCCTCGACAAATTAACTGGCAGAAAAAGATTTTTTTGAAAAAATCACAATTTCTTCAAAAATCTGAATTTCGGCAAATCACTCAAAAATGCTGCCAGATTGGTTGCAAATGCTCCCCTGAGAGGTTTGGCGGTCGAAACAGAAGGCTTTTTATCACAGGAAAAGAAATCAGTCCTCGACAAATTAACTGACAGAAAAAGATTTTTTTGAAAACATCCCTAAGCCCCGGGGTTACAATTTCATCAAAAATCTGACTTGCGGCAATTCACTCAAAAATGCTGCCAAATGGTTGCAAATGCTCCCCTGAGAGGTTTGGCGGTCGAAACAGAAGGCTTTTTATCACAGGAAAAGAAATCAGCCCTCGACAAATTAACTGGCAGAAAAAGATTGTTTTGAAAAAATCCCTAAGCCCCGGGGTCACAATTTCATCAAAAATCTGACTTCCGGAAAATCACTCAAAAATGCTGCCAAACGGTTGCAACTGCTCCCCTGAGAGGTTTGGCGGTCGAAACAGACGGCTTTTTATCACAGGAAAAGAAATCAGCCCTCGACAAATTAACTGGCAGAAAAAGATTATTTTGAAAAAAAAAAAACAATTTCATCAAAAATCTGACTTTCGGCAAATCACTCAAAAATGCTGCCAAACGGTTGCAACTGCTCCCCTGAGAGGTTTGGCGGTCGAAAGAGAAGGCTTTTTATCACAGGAAAAGAAATTAGCCCTCGACAAATTAACTGGCAGAAAAAGATTTTTTTGAAAAAATCCCTAAGCCCCGGGGTCACAATTTCATCAAAAATCTGACTTGCGGCAATTCACTCAAAAATGCTGCCAAACGGTTGGAACTGCTCCCCTGAGAGGTTTGGCGGTCGAAAGAGAAGGCTTTTTATCACAGGAAAAGAAATCAGTCCTCGACAAATTAACTGGCAGAAAAAGATTTTTTTGAAAACATCCCTAAGCCCCGGGGTCACAATTTCATCAAAAATCTGACTTGCGGCAATTCACTCAAAAATGCTGCCAAATGGTGGCAAATGCTCCCCTGAGAGGTTTGGCGGTCGAAACAGAAGGCTTTTTATCACAGGAAAAGAAATCAGCCCTCGACAAATTAACTGGCAGAAAAAGATTGTTTTGAAAAAATCCCTAAGCCCCGGGGTCACAATTTCATCAAAAATCTGACTTCCGGCAAATCATTCAAAACTGCTGCCAAACGCTTGCAAATGCTCCCATGAGAAGTTTGGCGGTCGAAACAGAAGGCTTTTTATCACAGGAAAAGAAATCAACCCTCGACAAATTAACTGGCAGAAAAAGATTTTTTTGAAAAAATCACAATTTCATCAAAAATCTGACGTTCGGCAAATCACTCAAAAATGATGCCAAACGATTGCAACTGGTCCCCTGAGAGGTTTGGCGGTCGAAACAGAAGGCTTTTTATCACAGGAAAAGAAATCAGCCCTCGACAAATTAACTGGCAGAAAAAGATTTTTTTGAAATAATCCCTAAGCCCCGGGGTCACAATTTCATCAAAAATCTGACTTTCGGCAAATCACTCAAAAATGGTGCTAAACAGTTTCAACTGCTCCCCTGAGAGGTTTGGCGGTCGAAACAGAAGGCTTTTTATCACAGGAAAAGAAATCAGCCCTCGACAACTTAACTAGCAGAAAAAGATTTTTTTGAAAAAATCCCTAAGCCCCGGGGTCACAATTTCATCAAAAATCTGACTTCCGGCAAATCACTCAAAAATGCTGCCAAACGGTTGCAACTGCTCCCCTGAGAGGTTTGGCGGTCGAAACAGAAGGCTTTTTATCACAGGAAAAGAAATCAGCCCTCAACAAATTAACTGGCAGAAAAAGATTATTTTGAAAAAAAAAACAATTTCATCAAAAATCTGACTTTCGGCAAATCACTCAAAAATGATGCCAAACGGTTGCAACTGCTCCCCTGAGAGGTTTGGCGGTCGAAACAGAAGGCTATTTATCACTGGAAAAGAAATCAGCCCTCGACAACTTAACTGGCAGAAAAAGATTTTTTTGAAAAAATCCCTAAGCCCCAGGGTCACAATTTCATCAAAAATCTGACTTCCGGCAAATCACTCAAAAATGCTGCCAAATGGTGGCAAATGCTCCCCTGAGAGGTTTGGCGGTCGAAAGAGAAGGCTTTTTATCACAGGAAAAGAAATCAGCCCTCGACAAATTAACTGGCATCAAAAGATTATTTTGAAAAAAACACAATATCATCAAAAATCTGACTTTCGGCAAATCACTCAAAAATGCTGCCAAACGGTTGCAAATGCTCCCCTGAGAGGTTTGGCGGTCGAAACAGAAGGCTATTTATCACTGGAAAAGAAATCAGCCCTCGACAACTTAACTGGCAGAAAAAGATTTTTTTGAAAAAATCCCTAAGCCCCGGGGTCACAATTTCATCAAAAATCAGACTTTCGGCAAATCACTCAAAAATGCTGCCAAACGGTTGCAAATGCTCCCCTGAGAGGTTTGGCGGTCGAAACAGAAGGCTATTTATCACTGGAAAAGAAATCAGTCCTCGACAACTTAACTGGCAGAAAAAGATTTTTTTGAAAAAATCCCTAAGCCCCGGGGTCACAATTTCATCAAAAATCTGACTTCCGGCAAATCACTCAAAAATGCTTCCAAACGGTTGCAACTGCTCCCCTGAGAGGTTTGGCGGTCGAAACAGAAGGCTTTTTATCACAGGAAAAGAAATCAGCCCTCGACAAATTAACTGGCAGAAAAAGATTTTTTTGAAAAAATCCCTAAGCCCCGGGGTCACAATTTCATCAAAAATCTGACTTTCGGCAATTCATTCAAAACTGCTGCCAAACGCTTGCAAATGCTCCCCTGAGAAGTTTGGTGGTCGAAACAGAAGGCTTTTTATCACAGGAAAAGAAATCAACCCTCGACAAATTAACTGGCAGAAAAAGATTTTTTTGAAAAAATCACAATTTCATCAAAAATCTGACTTTCGGCAAATCACTCAAAAATGATGCCAAACGGTTGCAACTGCTCCCCTGAGAGGTTTGGCGGTCGAAACAGAAGGCTTTTTATCACAGGAAAAGAAATCAGCCCTCGACAAATTAACTGGCAGAAAAAGATTTTTTTGAAATAATCCCTAAGCCCCGGGGTCACAATTTCATCAAAAATCTGACTTTCGGCAAATCACTCAAAAATGCTGCCAAACGCTTGCAACTGATCCCCTGAGAGGTTTGGTGGTCGAAACAGAAGGCTTTTTATCACAGGAAAAGAAATCAGCCCTCGAAAAATTAACTGGCAGAAAAAGATTTTTTTGAAAAAATCCCTAAGTCCCGGGGTCACAATTTCATCAAAAATCTGACTTTCGGCAATTCACTCAAAAATGCTGCTAAAGGGTTGCAAATGCTCCCCTGAGAGGTTTGGCGGTCGAAAGAGAAGGCTTTTTATCACAGGAAAAGAAATCAGCCCTCGACAAATTAACTGGCAGAAAAAGATTGTTTTGAAAAAATCCCTAAGCCCCAGGGTCACAATTTCATCAAAAATCTGACTTCCGGCAAATCACTCAAAAATGCTGCCAAATGGTGGCAAATGCTCCCCTGAGAGGTTTGGCGGTCGAAAGAGAAGGCTTTTTATCACAGGAAAAGAAATCAGCCCTCGACAACTTAACTGGCAGAAAAAGATTTTTTTGAAAAAATCCCTAAGCCCCAGGGTCACAATTTCATCAAAAATCTGACTTCCGGCAAATCACTCAAAAATGCTGCCAAATGGTGGCAAATGCTCCCCTGAGAGGTTTGGCGGTCGAAACAGAAGGCTTTTTATCACAGGAAAAGAAATCAGCCCTCGACAAATTAACTGGCAGAAAAAGATTTTTTTGAAAAAATCACAATTTCATCAAAAATCTGACTTTCGGCAAATCACTCAAAAATGATGCCAAACGATTGCAACTGGTCCCCTGAGAGGTTTGGCGGTCGAAACAGAAGGCTTTTTATCACAGGAAAAGAAATCAGCCCTCGACAAATTAACTGGCAGAAAAAGATTTTTTTGAAATAATCCCTAAGCCCCGGGGTCACAATTTCATCAAAAATCTGACTTTCGGCAAATCACTCAAAAATGGTGCTAAACAGTTTCAACTGCTCCCCTGAGAGGTTTGGCGGTCGAAACAGAAGGCTTTTTATCACAGGAAAAGAAATCAGCCCTCGACAACTTAACTAGCAGAAAAAGATTTTTTTGAAAAAATCCCTAAGCCCCGGGGTCACAATTTCATCAAAAATCTGACTTCCGGCAAATCACTCAAAAATGCTGCCAAACGGTTGCAACTGCTCCCCTGAGAGGTTTGGCGGTCGAAACAGAAGGCTTTTTATCACAGGAAAAGAAATCAGCCCTCAACAAATTAACTGGCAGAAAAAGATTATTTTGAAAAAAAAACAATTTCATCAAAAATCTGACTTTCGGCAAATCACTCAAAAATGATGCCAAACGGTTGCAACTGCTCCCCTGAGAGGTTTGGCGGTCGAAACAGAAGGCTTTTTATCACAGGAAAAGAAATCAGCCCTCGACAAATTAACTGGCAGAAAAAGATTTTTTTGAAATAATCCCTAAGCCCCGGGGTCACAATTTCATCAAAAATCTGACTTTCGGCAAATCACTCAAAAATGCTGCCAAACGCTTGCAACTGATCCCCTGAGAGGTTTGGTGGTCGAAACAGAAGGCTTTTTATCACAGGAAAAGAAATCAGCCCTCGAAAAATTAACTGGCAGAAAAAGATTTTTTTGAAAAAATCCCTAAGTCCCGGGGTCACAATTTCATCAAAAATCTGACTTCCGGCAAATCACTCAAAAATGCTGCCAAATGGTGGCAAATGCTCCCCTGAGAGGTTTGGCGGTCGAAAGAGAAGGCTTTTTATCACAGGAAAAGAAATCAGCCCTCGACAAATTAACTGGCATCAAAAGATTATTTTGAAAAAAAAAACAATTTCATCAAAAATCTGACTTTCGGCAAATAACTCAAAAATGCTGCCAAACGGTTGCAAATGCTCCGCTGAGAGGTTTGGCGGTCGAAACAGAAGGCTATTTATCACTGGAAAAGAAATCAGCCCTCGACAACTTAACTGGCAGAAAAAGATTTTTTTGAAAAAATCCCTAAGCCCCAGGGTCACAATTTCATCAAAAATCTGACTTCCGGCAAATCACTCAAAAATGCTGCCAAATGGTGGCAAATGCTCCCCTGAGAGGTTTGGCGGTCGAAAGAGAAGGCTTTTTATCACAGGAAAAGAAATCAGCCCTCGACAAATTAACTGGCATCAAAAGATTATTTTGAAAAAAACACAATATCATCAAAAATCTGACTTTCGGCAAATCACTCAAAAATGCTGCCAAACGGTTGCAAATGCTCCCCTGAGAGGTTTGGCGGTCGAAACAGAAGGCTATTTATCACTGGAAAAGAAATCAGCCCTCGACAACTTAACTGGCAGAAAAAGATTTTTTTGAAAAAATCCCTAAGCCCCGGGGTCACAATTTCATCAAAAATCAGACTTTCGGCAAATCACTCAAAAATGCTGCCAAACGGTTGCAAATGCTCCCCTGAGAGGTTTGGCGGTCGAAACAGAAGGCTATTTATCACTGGAAAAGAAATCAGTCCTCGACAACTTAACTGGCAGAAAAAGATTTTTTTGAAAAAATCCCTAAGCCCCGGGGTCACAATTTCATCAAAAATCTGACTTCCGGCAAATCACTCAAAAATGCTGCCAAACGGTTGCAACTGCTCCCCTGAGAGGTTTGGCGGTCGAAACAGAAGGCTTTTTATCACAGGAAAAGAAATCAGCCCTCGACAAATTAACTGGCAGAAAAAGATTTTTTTGAAAAAATCCCTAAGCCCCGGGGTCACAATTTCATCAAAAATCTGACTTTCGGCAATTCATTCAAAACTGCTGCCAAACGCTTGCAAATGCTCCCCTGAGAAGTTTGGCGGTCGAAACAGAAGGCTTTTTATCACAGGAAAAGAAATCAACCCTCGACAAATTAACTGGCAGAAAAAGATTTTTTTGAAAAAATCACAATTTCATCAAAAATCTGACTTTCGGCAAATCACTCAAAAATGATGCCAAACGGTTGCAACTGCCCCCCTGAGAGGTTTGGCGGTCGAAACAGAAGGCTTTTTATCACAGGAAAAGAAATCAGCCCTCGACAAATTAACTGGCAGAAAAAGATTTTTTTGAAATAATCCCTAAGCCCCGGGGTCACAATTTCATCAAAAATCTGACTTTCGGCAAATCACTCAAAAATGCTGCCAAACGCTTGCAACTGATCCCCTGAGAGGTTTGGTGGTCGAAACAGAAGGCTTTTTATCACAGGAAAAGAAATCAGCCCTCGAAAAATTAACTGGCAGAAAAAGATTTTTTTGAAAAAATCCCTAAGTCCCGGGGTCACAATTTCATCAAAAATCTGACTTTCGGCAATTCACTCAAAAATGCTGCTAAAGGGTTGCAAATGCTCCCCTGAGAGGTTTGGCGGTCGAAAGAGAAGGCTTTTTATCACAGGAAAAGAAATCAGCCCTCGACAAATTAACTGGCAGAAAAAGATTGTTTTGAAAAAATCCCTAAGCCCCAGGGTCACAATTTCATCAAAAATCTGACTTCCGGCAAATCACTCAAAAATGCTGCCAAATGGTGGCAAATGCTCCCCTGAGAGGTTTGGCGGTCGAAAGAGAAGGCTTTTTATCACAGGAAAAGAAATCAGCCCTCGACAAATTAACTGGCATCAAAAGATTATTTTGAAAAAAACACAATTTCATCAAAAATCTGACTTTCGGCAAATCACTCAAAAATGCTGCCAAACGGTTGCAAATGCTCCCCTGAGAGGTTTGGCGGTCGAAACAGAAGGCTATTTATCACTGGAAAGGAAATCAGCCCTCGACAACTTAACTGGCAGAAAAAGATTTTTTTGAAAAAATCCCTAAGCCCCGGGGTCACAATTTCATCAAAACTCTGACTTCCGGCAAATCACTCAAAAATGCTGCCAAACGGTTGCAACTGCTCCCCTGAGAGGTTTGGCGGTCGAAACAGAAGGCTTTTTATCACAGGAAAAGAAATCAGCCCTCGACAAATTAACTGGCAGAAAAAGATTTTTTTGAAAAAATCCCTAAGCCCCGGGGTCACAATTTCATCAAAAATCTGACTTTCGGCAATTCACTCAAAAATGCTGCCAGATTGGTTGCAAATGCTCCCCTGAGAAGTTTGGCGGTCGAAACAGAAGGCTTTTTATCACAGGAAAAGAAATCAGTCCTCGACAAATTAACTGACAGAAAAAGATTTTTTTGAAAACATCCCTAAGCCCCGGGGTTACAATTTCATCAAAAATCTGACTTGCGGCAATTCACTCAAAAATGCTGCCAAATGGTTGCAAATGCTCCCCTGAGAGGTTTGGCGGTCGAAACAGAAGGCTTTTTATCACAGGAAAAGAAATCAGCCCTCGACAAATTAACTGGCAGAAAAAGATTGTTTTGAAAAAATCCCTAAGCCCCGGGGTCACAATTTCATAAAAAATCTGACTTCCGGCAAATCACTCAAAAATGCTGCCAAACGGTTGCAACTGCTCCCCTGAGAGGTTTGGCTGTCGAAACAGAAGGCTTTTTATCACAGGAAAAGAAATCAGCCCTCGACAAATTAACTGGCAGAAAAAGATTATTTTGAAAAAAAAAAAACAATTTCATCAAAAATCTGACTTTCGGCAAATCACTAAAAAATGCTGCCAAACGGTTGCAACTGCTCCCCTGAGAGGTTTGGCGGTCGAAAGAGAAGGCTTTTTATCACAGGAAAAGAAATCAGCCCTCGACAAATTAACTGGCAGAAAAAGATTGTTTTGAAAAAATCCCTAAGCCCCAGGGTCACAATTTCATCAAAAATCTGACTTCCGGCAAATCACTCAAAAATGCTGCCAAATGGTGGCAAATTCTCCCCTGAGAGGTTTGGCGGTCGAAAGAGAAGGCTTTTTATCACAGGAAAAGAAATCAGCCCTCGACAAATTAACTGGCATCAAAAGATTATTTTGAAAAAAACACAATTTCATCAAAAATCTGACTTTCGGCAAATCACTCAAAAATGCTGCCAAACGGTTGCAAATGCTCCCCTGAGAGGTTTGGCGGTCGAAACAGAAGGCTATTTATCACTGGAAAGGAAATCAGCCCTCGACAACTTAACTGGCAGAAAAAGATTTTTTTGAAAAAATCCCTAAGCCCCGGGGTCACAATTTCATCAAAACTCTGACTTCCGGCAAATCACTCAAAAATGCTGCCAAACGGTTGCAACTGCTCCCCTGAGAGGTTTGGCGGTCGAAACAGAAGGCTTTTTATCACAGGAAAAGAAATCAGCCCTCGACAAATTAACTGGCAGAAAAAGATTTTTTTGAAAAAATCCCTAAGCCCCGGGGTCACAATTTCATCAAAAATCTGACTTTCGGCAATTCACTCAAAAATGCTGCCAGATTGGTTGCAAATGCTCCCCTGAGAAGTTTGGCGGTCGAAACAGAAGGCTTTTTATCACAGGAAAAGAAATCAGTCCTCGACAAATTAACTGACAGAAAAAGATTTTTTTGAAAACATCCCTAAGCCCCGGGGTTACAATTTCATCAAAAATCTGACTTGCGGCAATTCACTCAAAAATGCTGCCAAATGGTTGCAAATGCTCCCCTGAGAGGTTTGGCGGTCGAAACAGAAGGCTTTTTATCACAGGAAAAGAAATCAGCCCTCGACAAATTAACTGGCAGAAAAAGATTGTTTTGAAAAAATCCCTAAGCCCCGGGGTCACAATTTCATAAAAAATCTGACTTCCGGCAAATCACTCAAAAATGCTGCCAAACGGTTGCAACTGCTCCCCTGAGAGGTTTGGCTGTCGAAACAGAAGGCTTTTTATCACAGGAAAAGAAATCAGCCCTCGACAAATTAACTGGCAGAAAAAGATTATTTTGAAAAAAAAAAAACAATTTCATCAAAAATCTGACTTTCGGCAAATCACTAAAAAATGCTGCCAAACGGTTGCAACTGCTCCCCTGAGAGGTTTGGCGGTCGAAAGAGAAGGCTTTTTATCACAGGAAAAGAAATTAGCCCTCGACAAATTAACTGGCAGAAAAAGATTTTTTTGAAAAAATCCCTAAGCCCCGGGGTCACAATTTCATCAAAAATCTGACTTGCGGCAATTCACTCAAAAATGCTGCCAAACGGTTGCAACTGCTCCCCTGAGAGGTTTGGCGGTCGAAAGAGAAGGCTTTTTATCACAGGAAAAGAAATCAGTCCTCGACAAATTAACTGGCAGAAAAAGATTTTTTTGAAAACATCCCTAAGCCCCGGGGTCACAATTTCATCAAAAATCTGACTTGCGGCAATTCACTCAAAAATGCTGCCAAAAGGTTGCAAATGCTCCCCTGAGAGGTTTGGCGGTCGAAACAGAAGGCTTTTTATCACAGGAAAAGAAATCAGCCCTCGACAAAATAACTGGCAGAAAAAGATTGTTTTGAAAAAATCCCTAAGCCCCGGGGTCACAATTTCATCAAAAATCTGACTTCCGGCAAATCACTCAAAAATGCTGCCAAACGGTTGCAACTGCTCCCCTGAGAGGTTTGGCGGTCGAAACAGAAGGCTTTTTATCACAGGAAAAGAAATCAGCCCTCGACAAATTAACTGGCAGAAAAAGATTATTTTGAAAAAAAAAACAATTTCATCAAAAATCTGACTTTCCGCAAATCACTCAAAAATGCTGCCAAACGGTTGCAACTGCTCCCCTGAGAGGTTTGGCGGTCGAAACAGAAGGCTTTTTATCACAGGAAAAGAAATTAGCCCTCGACAAATTAACTGGCAAAAAAAGATTTTTTTGAAAAAATCCCTAAGCCCCGGGGTCACAATTTCATCAAAAATCTGACTTTCGGCAATTCATTCAAAACTGCTGCCAAACGCTTGCAAATGCTCCCATGAGAAGTTTGGCGGTCGAAACAGAAGGCTTTTTATCACAGGAAAAGAAATCAACCCTCGACAAATTAACTGGCAGAAAAAGATTTTTTTGAAAAAATCACAATTTCATCAAAAATCTGACTTTCGGCAAATCACTCAAAAATGATGCCAAACGATTGCAACTGGTCCCCTGAGAGGTTTGGCGGTCGAAACAGAAGGCTTTTTATCACAGGAAAAGAAATCAGCCCTCGACAAATTAACTGGCAGAAAAAGATTTTTTTGAAATAATCCCTAAGCCCCGGGGTCACAATTTCATCAAAAATCTGACTTTCGGCAAATCACTCAAAAATGGTGCTAAACAGTTTCAACTGCTCCCCTGAGAGGTTTGGCGGTCGAAACAGAAGGCTTTTTATCACAGGAAAAGAAATCAGCCCTCGACAACTTAACTAGCAGAAAAAGATTTTTTTGAAAAAATCCCTAAGCCCCGGGCTCACAATTTCATCAAAAATCTGACTTCCGGCAAATCACTCAAAAATGCTGCCAAACGGTTGCAACTGCTCCCCTGAGAGGTTTGGCGGTCGAAACAGAAGGCTTTTTATCACAGGAAAAGAAATCAGCCCTCAACAAATTAACTGGCAGAAAAAGATTATTTTGAAAAAAAAAACAATTTCATCAAAAATCTGACTTTCGGCAAATCACTCAAAAATGATGCCAAACGGTTGCAACTGCTCCCCTGAGAGGTTTGGCGGTCGAAACAGAAGGCTTTTTATCACAGGAAAAGAAATCAGCCCTCGACAAATTAACTGGCAGAAAAAGATTTTTTTGAAATAATCCCTAAGCCCCGGGGTCACAATTTCATCAAAAATCTGACTTTCGGCAAATCACTCAAAAATGCTGCCAAACGCTTGCAACTGATCCCCTGAGAGGTTTGGTGGTCGAAACAGAAGGCTTTTTATCACAGGAAAAGAAATCAGCCCTCGAAAAATTAACTGGCAGAAAAAGATTTTTTTGAAAAAATCCCTAAGTCCCGGGGTCACAATTTCATCAAAAATCTGACTTTCGGCAATTCACTCAAAAATGCTGCTAAATGGTTGCAAATGCTCCCCTGAGAGGTTTGGCGGTCGAAAGAGAAGGCTTTTTATCACAGGAAAAGAAATCAGCCCTCGACAAATTAACTGGCAGAAAAAGATTGTTTTGAAAAAATCCCTAAGCCCCAGGGTCACAATTTCATCAAAAATCTGACTTCCGGCAAATCACTCAAAAATGCTGCCAAATGGTGGCAAATGCTCCCCTGAGAGGTTTGGCGGTCGAAAGAGAAGGCTTTTTATCACAGGAAAAGAAATCAGCCCTCGACAAATTAACTGGCATCAAAAGATTATTTTGAAAAAAACACAATTTCATCAAAAATCTGACTTTCGGCAAATCACTCAAAAATGCTGCCAAACGGTTGCAAATGCTCCGCTGAGAGGTTTGGCGGTCGAAACAGAAGGCTATTTATCACTGGAAAAGAAATCAGCCCTCGACAACTTAACTGGCAGAAAAAGATTTTTTTGAAAAAATCCCTAAGCCCCAGGGTCACAATTTCATCAAAAATCTGACTTCCGGCAAATCAATCAAAAATGCTGCCAAATGGTGGCAAATGCTCCCCTGAGAGGTTTGGCGGTCGAAAGAGAAGGCTTTTTATCACAGGAAAAGAAATCAGCCCTCGACAAATTAACTGGCATCAAAAGATTATTTTGAAAAAAACACAATATCATCAAAAATCTGACTTTCGGCAAATCACTCAAAAATGCTGCCAAAAGGTTGCAAATGCTCCCCTGAGAGGTTTGGCGGTCGAAACAGAAGGCTATTTATCACTGGAAAAGAAATCAGCCCTCGACAACTTAACTGGCAGAAAAAGATTTTTTTGAAAAAATCCCTAAGCCCCGGGGTCACAATTTCATCAAAAATCAGACTTTCGGCAAATCACTCAAAAATGCTGCCAAACGGTTGCAAATGCTCCCCTGAGAGGTTTGGCGGTCGAAACAGAAGGCTATTTATCACTGGAAAAGAAATCAGTCCTCGACAACTTAACTGGCAGAAAAAGATTTTTTTGAAAAAATCCCTAAGCCCCGGGGTCACAATTTCATCAAAAATCTGACTTCCGGCAAATCACTCAAAAATGCTGCCAAACGGTTGCAACTGCTCCCCTGAGAGGTTTGGCGGTCGAAACAGAAGGCTTTTTATCACAGGAAAAGAAATCAGCCCTCGACAAATTAACTGGCAGAAAAAGATTTTTTTGAAAAAATCCCTAAGCCCCGGGGTCACAATTTCATCAAAAATCTGACTTTCGGCAATTCATTCAAAACTGCTGCCAAACGCTTGCAAATGCTCCCCTGAGAAGTTTGGCGGTCGAAACAGAAGGCTTTTTATCACAGGAAAAGAAATCAACCCTCGACAAATTAACTGGCAGAAAAAGATTTTTTTGAAAAAATCACAATTTCATCAAAAATCTGACTTTCGGCAAATCACTCAAAAATGATGCCAAACGGTTGCAACTGCTCCCCTGAGAGGTTTGGCGGTCGAAACAGAAGGCTTTTTATCACAGGAAAAGAAATCAGCCCTCGACAAATTAACTGGCAGAAAAAGATTTTTTTGAAATAATCCCTAAGCCCCGGGGTCACAATTTCATCAAAAATCTGACTTTCGCCAAATCACTCAAAAATGCTGCCAAACGCTTGCAACTGATCCCCTGAGAGGTTTGGTGGTTGAAACAGAAGGCTTTTTATCACAGGAAAAGAAACCAGCCCTCGACAAATTAACTGGCATCAAAAGATTATTTTGAAAAAAACACAATTTCATCAAAAATCTGACTTTCGGCAAATCACTCAAAAATGCTGCCAAACGGTTGCAACTGCTCCCCTGAGAGGTTTGGCGGTCGAAACAGAAGGCTTTTTATCACAGGAAAAGAAATCAGCCTTCAACAACTTAACGGGCAGTAAAAGATTTTTTTGAAAAAATCCCTCAGCCCCGGGGTCACAATTTCATAAAAAATCTGACTTTCGGCAAATCACTCAAAAATGCTGCCAAACGGTTGCAAATGCTCCCCTGAGAGGTTTGGCAGTCGAAACAGAAGGCTATTTATCACTGGAAAAGAAATCAGCCCTCGACAACTTAACTGGCAGAAAAAGATTTTTTTGAAAAAATCCCTAAGCCCCGGGGTCACAATTTCATCAAAAATCTGACTTTCGGCAAATCACTCAAAAATGCTGCCAAACGCTTGCAACTGCTCCCCTGAAAGGTTTGGCGGTTGAAACAGAAGGCTTTTTATCACAGGAAAAGAAATCAGCCCTCGACAAATTAACTGGCAGAAAAAGATTTTTTTGAAAAAATCCCTAAGACCCGGGGTCACAATTTCATCAAAAATCTGACTTTCGGCAATTCACTCAAACATGCTGCCAAACGGTTGCAACTGCTCCCCTGAGAGGTTTGGCGGTCGAAACAGAAGGCTTTTTATCACAGGAAAAGAAATCAGCCCTCGACAAATTAACTGGCAGAAAAAGATTATTTTGGGGAAAAAAAACAATTTCATCAAAAATCTGACTTTCGGCAAATCACTCAAAAATGCTGCCAAACGGTTGCAACTGCTCCCCTGAGAGGGTTGGCGGTCGAAACAGAAGGCTTTTTATCACAGGAAAAGAAATTAGCCCTCGACAAATTAACTGACAAAAAAAGATTTTTTTGAAAAAATCCCTAAGTCCCGGGGTCACAATTTCATCAAAAATCTGACTTTCGGCAATTCACTCAAAAATGCTGCCAAATGGTTGCAAATGCTCCCCTGAGAGGTTTGGCGGTCGAAAGAGAAGGCTTTTTATCACAGGAAAAGAAATCAGCCCTCGACAAATTAACTGGCAGAAAAAGATTTTTTTGAAAAAATCCCTAAGCCCCGGGGTCACAATTTCATCAAAAATCTGACTTTCGGCAATTCACTCAAAAATGCTGCCAAATGGTTGCAAATGCTCCCCTGAGAGGTTTGGCGGTCGAAAGAGAAGGCTTTTTATCACAGGAAAAGAAATCAGCCCTCGACAAATTAACTGGCATCAAAAGATTATTTTGAAAAAAACACAATTTCATCAAAAATCTGACTTTCGGCAAATCACTCAAAAATGCTGCCAAACGGTTGCAACTGCTCCCCTGAGAGGTTTGGCGGTCGAAACAGAAGGCTTTTTATCACAGGAAAAGAAATCAGCCTTCAACAACTTAACGGGCAGAAAAAGATTTTTTTGAAAAAATCCCTCAGCCCCAGGGTCACAATTTCATCAAAAATCTGACTTTCGGCAATTCACTCAAAAATGCTGCCAAACGGTTACAAATGCTCTCCTGAGAGGTTTGGCTGTCGAAACAGAAGGCTATTTATCACTGGAAAAGGAATCAGCCCTCGACAACTTAACTGGCAGAAAAACATTTTTTTGAAAAAATCCCTAAGCCCCGGGGTCACAATTTTATCAAAAATCTGACTTTCGGCAAATCACTCAAAAATGCTGCCAAACGCTTGCAACTGCTCCCCTGAGAGGTTTGGCGGTCGAAACAGAAGGCTTTTTATCACAGGAAAAGAAATCAGCCCTCGACAAATTAACTGGCAGAAAAAGATTTTTTTGAATAAATCCCTAAGCCCCGGGGTCACAATTTCATCAAAAATCTGACTTTCGGCAATTCACTCAAAAATGCTGCCAAATGGTTGTAAATGCTCCCCTGAGAGGTTTGGCGGTCGAAGCAGAAGGCTTTTTATCACAGGAAAAGAAATCAGCCCTCGACAACTTAACTAGCAGAAAAAGATTTTTTTGAAAAAATCCCTAAGCCCCGGGGTCACAATTTCATCAAAAATCTGACTTCCGGCAAATCACTCAAAAATGCTGCCAAACGGTTGCAACTGCTCCCCTGAGAGGTTTGGCGGTCGAAACAGAAGGCTTTTTATCACAGGAAAAGAAATCAGCCCTCAACAAATTAACTGGCAGAAAAAGATTATTTTGAAAAAAAAAACAATTTCATCAAAAATCTGACTTTCGGCAAATCACTCAAAAATGCTGCCAAACGCTTGCAACTGATCCCCTGAGAGGTTTGGTGGTCGAAACAGAAGGCTTTTTATCACAGGAAAAGAAATCAGCCCTCGAAAAATTAACTGGCAGAAAAAGATTTTTTTGAAAAAATCCCTAAGTCCCGGGGTCACAATTTCATCAAAAATCTGACTTTCGGCAATTCACTCAAAAATGCTGCTAAATGGTTGCAAATGCTCCCCTGAGAGGTTTGGCGGTCGAAAGAGAAGGCTTTTTATCACAGGAAAAGAAACCAGCCCTCGACAAATTAACTGGCAGAAAAAGATTGTTTTGAAAAAATCCCTAAGCCCCAGGGTCACAATTTCATCAAAAATCTGACTTCCGGCAAATCACTCAAAAATGCTGCCAAATGGTGGCAAATGCTCCCCTGAGAGGTTTGGCGGTCGAAAGAGAAGGCTTTTTATCACAGGAAAAGAAATCAGCCCTCGACAAATTAACTGGCATCAAAAGATTATTTTGAAAAAAACACAATTTCATCAAAAATCTGACTTTCGGCAAATCACTCAAAAATGCTGCCAAACGGTTGCAAATGCTCCGCTGAGAGGTTTGGCGGTCGAAACAGAAGGCTATTTATCACTGGAAAAGAAATCAGCCCTCGACAACTTAACTGGCAGAAAAAGATTTTTTTGAAAAAATCCCTAAGCCCCAGGGTCACAATTTCATCAAAAATCTGACTTCCGGCAAATCACTCAAAAATGCTGCCAAATGGTGGCAAATGCTCCCCTGAGAGGTTTGGCGGTCGCAAGAGAAGGCTTTTTATCACAGGAAAAGAAATCAGCCCTCGACAAATTAACTGGCAGAAAAAGATTTTTTTGAAAAAATCCCTAAGCCCCGGGGTCACAATTTCATCAAAAATCTGACTTTCGGCAATTCACTCAAAAATGCTGCCAAATGGTTGCAAATGCTCCCCTGAGAGGTTTGGCGGTCGAAAGAGAAGGCTTTTTATCACAGAAAAAGAAATCAGCCCTCGACAAATTAACTGGCATCAAAAGATTATTTTGAAAAAAACACAATTTCATCAAAAATCTGACTTTCGGCAAATCACTCAAAAATGCTGCCAAACGGTTGCAACTGCTCCCCTGACAGGTTTGGCGGTCGAAACAGAAGGCTATTTATCACTGGAAAAGAAATCAGCCCTCGACAACTTAACTGGCAGAAAAAGATTTTTTTGAAAAAATCCCTAAACCCCGGGGTCACAATTTCATCAAAATTCTGACTTTCGGCAAATCTCTCAAAAATGTGGCCAAATGGTTGCAACTGCTCCCCTGAGAGGTTTGGCGGTCGAAACAGAAGGCTTTTTATCACAGGAAAAGAAATCAGCCCTCAACAACTTAACTGGCAGAAAAAGATTTTTTTGAAAAAATCCCTCAGCCCCGGGGTCACAATTTCATCAAAAATCTGACTTTCGGCAAATCACTCAAAAATGGTGCTAAACAGTTTCAACTGCTCCCCTGAGAGGTTTGGCGGTCGAAACAGAAGGCTTTTTATCACAGGAAAAGAAATCAGCCCTCGACAACTTAAGTAGCAGAAAAAGATTTTTTTGAAAAAATCCCTAAGCCCCGGGGTCACAATTTCATCAAAAATCTGACTTCCGGCAAATCACTCAAAAATGCTGCCAAACGGTTGCAACTGCTCCCCTGAGAGGTTTGGCGGTCGAAACAGAAGGCTTTTTATCACAGGAAAAGAAATCAGCCCTCAACAAATTAACTGGCAGAAAAAGATTATTTTGAAAAAAAAAACAATTTCATCAAAAATCTGACTTTCGGCAAATCACTCAAAAATGCTGCCAAACGCTTGCAACTGATCCCCTGAGAGGTTTGGTGGTCGAAACAGAAGGCTTTTTATCACAGGAAAAGAAATCAGCCCTCGAAAAATTAACTGGCAGAAAAAGATTTTTTTGAAAAAATCCCTAAGTCCCGGGGTCACAATTTCATCAAAAATCTGACTTTCGGCAATTCACTCAAAAATGCTGCTAAATGGTTGCAAATGCTCCCCTGAGAGGTTTGGCGGTCGAAAGAGAAGGCTTTTTATCACAGGAAAAGAAATCAGCCCTCGACAAATTAACTGGCAGAAAAAGATTGTTTTGAAAAAATCCCTAAGCCCCAGGGTCACAATTTCATCAAAAATCTGACTTCCGGCAAATCACTCAAAAATGCTGCCAAATGGTGGCAAATGCTCCCCTGAGAGGTTTGGCGGTCGAAAGAGAAGGCTTTTTATCACAGGAAAAGAAATCAGCCCTCGACAAATTAACTGGCATCAAAAGATTATTTTGAAAAAAACACAATTTCATCAAAAATCTGACTTTCGGCAAATCACTCAAAAATGCTGCCAAACGGTTGCAAATGCTCCGCTGAGAGGTTTGGCGGTCGAAACAGAAGGCTATTTATCACTGGAAAAGAAATCAGCCCTCGACAACTTAACTGGCAGAAAAAGATTTTTTTGAAAAAATCCCTAAGCCCCAGGGTCACAATTTCATCAAAAATCTGACTTCCGGCAAATCACTCAAAAATGCTGCCAAATGGTGGCAAATGCTCCCCTGAGAGGTTTGGCGGTCGAAAGAGAAGGCTTTTTATCACAGGAAAAGAAATCAGCCCTCGACAAATTAACTGGCATCAAAAGATTATTTTGAAAAAAACACAATATCATCAAAAATCTGACTTTCGGCAAATCACTCATAAATGCTGCCAAACGGTTGCAAATGCTCCCCTGAGAGGTTTGGCGGTCGAAACAGAAGGCTATTTATCACTGGAAAAGAAATCAGTCCTCGACAACTTAACTGGCAGAAAAAGATTTTTTTGAAAAAATCCCTAAGCCCCGGGGTCACAATTTCATCAAAAATCTGACTTCCGGCAAATCACTCAAAAATGCTGCCAAACGGTTGCAACTGCTCCCCTGAGAGGTTTGGCGGTCGAAACAGAAGGCTTTTTATCACAGGAAAAGAAATCAGCCCTCGACAAATTAACTGGCAGAAAAAGATTTTTTTGAAAAAATCCCTAAGCCCCGGGGTCACAATTTCATCAAAAATCTGACTTTCGGCAATTCATTCAAAACTGCTGCCAAACGCTTGCAAATGCTCCCCTGAGAAGTTTGGCGGTCGAAACAGAAGGCTTTTTATCACAGGAAAAGAAATCAACCCTCGACAAATTAACTGGCAGAAAAAGATTTTTTTGAAAAAATCACAATTTCATCAAAAATCTGACTTTCGGCAAATCACTCAAAAATGATGTCAAACGGTTGCAACTGCTCCCCTGAGAGGTTTGGCGGTCGAAACAGAAGGCTTTTTATCACAGGAAAAGAAATCAGCCCTCGACAAATTAACTGGCAGAAAAAGATTTTTTTGAAAAAACCCCTAAGTCCCGGGGTCACAATTTCATCAAAAATCTGACTTTCGGCAATTCACTCAAAAATGCTGCTAAATGGTTGCAAATGCTCCCCTGAGAGGTTTGGCGGTCGAAAGAGAAGGCTTTTTATCACAGGAAAAGAAATCAGCCCTCGACAAATTAACTGGCAGAAAAAGATTGTTTTGAAAAAATCCCTAAGCCCCAGGGTCACAATTTCATCAAAAATCTGACTTCCGTCAAATCACTCAAAAATGCTGCCAAATGGTTGCAAATGCTCCCCTGAGAGGTTTGGCGGTCGAAAGAGAAGGCTTTTTATCACAGGAAAAGAAATCAGCCCTCGACAAATTAACTGGCATCAAAAGATTATTTTGAAAAAAACACAATTTCATCAAAAATCTGACTTTCGGCAAATCACTCAAAAATGCTGCCAAACGGTTGCAACTGCTCCCCTGAGAGGTTTGGCGGTCGAAACAGAAGGCTTTTTATCACAGGAAAAGAAATCAGCCTTCAACAACTTAACTGGCAGAAAAAGATTTTTTTGAAAAAATCCCTAAGCCCCGGGGTCACAATTTCATCAAAAATCTGACTTTCGGCAATTCACTCAAAAATGCTGCCAAATGGTTGTAAATGCTCCCCTGAGAGGTTTGGCGGTCGAAGCAGAAGGCTTTTTATCACAGGAAAAGAAATCAGCCCTCGACAAATTAACTGGCAGAAAAAGATTATTTTGAAAAAAACACAATTTCATCAAAAATCTGACTTTCGGCAAATCACTCAAAAATGCTGCCAAACGGTTGCAACTGCTCCCCTGACAGGTTTGGCGGTCGAAACAGAAGGCTATTTATCACTGGAAAAGAAATCAGCCCTCGACAACTTAACTGGCAGAAAAAGATTTTTTTGAAAAAATCCCTAAACCCCGGGGTCACAATTTCATCAAAATTCTGACTTTCGGCAAATCTCTCAAAAATGTGGCCAAATGGTTGCAACTGCTCCCCTGAGAGGTTTGGCGGTCGAAACAGAAGGCTTTTTATCACAGGAAAAGAAATCAGCCCTCGACAACTTAACTGGCAGAAAAAGATTTTTTTGAAAAAATCCCTCAGCCCCGGGGTCACAATTTCATCAAAAATCTGACTTTCGGCAAATCACTCAAAAATGGTGCTAAACAGTTTCAACTGCTCCCCTGAGAGGTTTGGCGGTCGAAACAGAAGGCTTTTTATCACAGGAAAAGAAATCAGCCCTCGACAACTTAACTAGCAGAAAAAGATTTTTTTGAAAAAATCCCTAAGCCCCGGGGTCACAATTTCATCAAAAATCTGACTTCCGGCAAATCACTCAAAAATGCTGCCAAACGGTTGCAACTGCTCCCCTGAGAGGTTTGGCGGTCGAAACAGAAGGCTTTTTATCACAGGAAAAGAAATCAGCCCTCAACAAATTAACTGGCAGAAAAAGATTATTTTGAAAAAAAAAACAATTTCATCAAAAATCTGACTTTCGGCAAATCACTCAAAAATGCTGCCAAACGCTTGCAACTGATCCCCTGAGAGGTTTGGTGGTCGAAACAGAAGGCTTTTTATCACAGGAAAAGAAATCAGCCCTCGAAAAATTAACTGGCAGAAAAAGATTTTTTTGAAAAAATCCCTAAGTCCCGGGGTCACAATTTCATCAAAAATCTGACTTTCGGCAATTCACTCAAAAATGCTGCTAAATGGTTGCAAATGCTCCCCTGAGAGGTTTGGCGGTCGAAAGAGAAGGCTTTTTATCACAGGAAAAGAAATCAGCCCTCGACAAATTAACTGGCAGAAAAAGATTGTTTTGAAAAAATCCCTAAGCCCCAGGGTCACAATTTCATCAAAAATCTGACTTCCGGCAAATCACTCAAAAATGCTGCCAAATGGTGGCAAATGCTCCCCTGAGAGGTTTGGCGGTCGAAAGAGAAGGCTTTTTATCACAGGAAAAGAAATCAGCCCTCGACAAATTAACTGGCATCAAAAGATTATTTTGAAAAAAACACAATTTCATCAAAAATCTGACTTTCGGCAAATCACTCAAAAATGCTGCCAAACGGTTGCAAATGCTCCGCTGAGAGGTTTGGCGGTCGAAACAGAAGGCTATTTATCACTGGAAAAGAAATCAGCCCTCGACAACTTAACTGGCAGAAAAAGATTTTTTTGAAAAAATCCCTAAGCCCCAGGGTCACAATTTCATCAAAAATCTGACTTCCGGCAAATCACTCAAAAATGCTGCCAAATGGTGGCAAATGCTCCCCTGAGAGGTTTGGCGGTCGAAAGAGAAGGCTTTTTATCACAGGAAAAGAAATCAGCCCTCGACAAATTAACTGGCATCAAAAGATTATTTTGAAAAAAACACAATATCATCAAAAATCTGACTTTCGGCAAATCACTCAAAAATGCTGCCAAACGGTTGCAAATGCTCCCCTGAGAGGTTTGGCGGTCGAAACAGAAGGCTATTTATCACTGGAAAAGAAATCAGTCCTCGACAACTTAACTGGCAGAAAAAGATTTTTTTGAAAAAATCCCTAAGCCCCGGGGTCACAATTTCATCAAAAATCTGACTTCCGGCAAATCACTCAAAAATGCTGCCAAACGGTTGCAACTGCTCCCCTGAGAGGTTTGGCGGTCGAAACAGAAGGCTTTTTATCACAGGAAAAGAAATCAGCCCTCGACAAATTAACTGGCAGAAAAAGATTTTTTTGAAAAAATCCCTAAGCCCCGGGGTCACAATTTCATCAAAAATCTGACTTTCGGCAATTCATTCAAAACTGCTGCCAAACGCTTGCAAATGCTCCCCTGAGAAGTTTGGCGGTCGAAACAGAAGGCTTTTTATCACAGGAAAAGAAATCAACCCTCGACAAATTAACTGGCAGAAAAAGATTTTTTTGAAAAAATCACAATTTCATCAAAAATCTGACTTTCGGCAAATCACTCAAAAATGATGTCAAACGGTTGCAACTGCTCCCCTGAGAGGTTTGGCGGTCGAAACAGAAGGCTTTTTATCACAGGAAAAGAAATCAGCCCTCGACAAATTAACTGGCAGAAAAAGATTTTTTTGAAAAAACCCCTAAGTCCCGGGGTCACAATTTCATCAAAAATCTGACTTTCGGCAATTCACTCAAAAATGCTGCTAAACGGTTGCAAATGCTCCCCTGAGAGGTTTGGCGGTCGAAAGAGAAGGCTTTTTATCACAGGAAAAGAAATCAGCCCTCGACAAATTAACTGGCAGAAAAAGATTGTTTTGAAAAAATCCCTAAGCCCCAGGGTCACAATTTCATCAAAAATCTGACTTCCGTCAAATCACTCAAAAATGCTGCCAAATGGTTGCAAATGCTCCCCTGAGAGGTTTGGCGGTCGAAAGAGAAGGCTTTTTATCACAGGAAAAGAAATCAGCCCTCGACAAATTAACTGGCATCAAAAGATTATTTTGAAAAAAACACAATTTCATCAAAAATCTGACTTTCGGCAAATCACTCAAAAATGCTGCCAAATGGTTGCAAATGCTCCCCTGAGAGGTTTGGCGGTCGAAACAGAAGGCTTTTTATCACAGGAAAAGAAATCAGCCCTCGACAAATTAACTGGCAGAAAAAGATTGTTTTGAAAAAATCCCTAAGCCCCGGGGTCACAATTTCATCAAAAATCTGACGTCCGGCAAATCACTCAAAAATGCTGCCAAACGGTTGCAACTGCTCCCCTGAGAGGTTTGGCGGTCGAAACAGAAGGCTTTTTATCACAGGAAAAGAAATCAGCCCTCGACAAATTAACTGGCAGAAAAAGATTATTTTGGGGAAAAAAAACAATTTCATCAAAAATCTGACTTTCGGCAAATCACTCAAAAATGCTGCCAAACGGTTGCAACTGCTCCCTTGAGAGGGTTGGCGGACGAAACAGAAGGCTTTTTATCACAGGAAAAGAAATTAGCCCTCGACAAATTAACTGACAAAAAAAGATTTTTTTGAAAAAATCCCTAAGTCCCGGGGTCACAATTTCATCAAAAATCTGACTTTCGGCAATTCACTCAAAAATGCTGCCAAATGGTTGCAAATGCTCCCCTGAGAGGTTTGGCGGTCGAAAGAGAAGGCTTTTTATCACAGGAAAAGAAATCAGCCCTCGACAAATTAACTGGCATCAAAAGATTATTTTGAAAAAAACACAATTTCATCAAAAATCTGACTTTCGGCAAATCACTCAAAAATGCTGCCAAACGGTTGCAACTGCTCCCCTGAGAGGTTTGGTGGTCGAAACAGAAGGCTTTTTATCACAGGAAAAGAAATCAGCCTTCAACAACTTAACGGGCAGAAAAAGATTTTTTTGAAAAAATCCCTCAGCCCCGGGGTCACAATTTCATCAAAAATCTGACTTTCGGCAATTCACTCAAAAATGCTGCCAAACGGTTACAAATGCTCTCCTGAGAGGTTTGGCTGTCGAAACAGAAGGCTATTTATCACTGGAAAAGGAATCAGCCCTCGACAACTTAACTGGCAGAAAAACATTTTTTTGAAAAAATCCCTAAGCCCCGGGGTCACAATTTTATCAAAAATCTGACTTTCGGCAAATCACTCAAAAATGCTGCCAAACGCTTGCAACTGCTCCCCTGAGAGGTTTGGCGGTCGAAACAGAAGGCTTTTTATCACAGGAAAAGAAATCAGCCCTCGACAAATTAACCTGCAGAAAAAGATTTTTTTGAATAAATCCCTAAGCCCCGGGGTCACAATTTCATCAAAAATCTGACTTTCGGCAATTCACTCAAAAATGCTGCCAAATGGTTGTAAATGCTCCCCTGAGAGGTTTGGCGGTCGAAACAGAAGGCTTTTTATCACAGGAAAAGAAATCAGCCCTCGACAAATTAACTGGCAGAAAAAGATTATTTTGAAAAAAACACAATTTCATCAAAAATCTGACTTTCGGCAAATCAGTCAAAAATGCTGCCAAACGGTTGCAACTGCTCCCCTGACAGGTTTGGCGGTCGAAACAGAAGGCTATTTATCACTGGAAAAGAAATCAGCCCTCGACAACTTAACTGGCAGAAAAAGATTTTTTTTAAAAAAATCCCTAAGCCCCGGGGTCACAATTTCATCAAAAATCTGACTTTTGGCAATTCACTCAAAAATGCTGCCATACGGTTGCAAATGCTCCCCTGAGAGGTTTGGCGGTCGAAACAGAAGGCTTTTTATCACAGGAAAAGAAATCAGCCCTAGACAACTTAACTGGCAGAAAAAGATTTTTTTGAAAAAATCCCTAAGCCCCGGGGACACAATTTCATCAAAAATCTGACTTTCGGCAATTCACTCAAAAATGCTGCCAAACGATTGCAAATGCTCCCCTGAGAGGTTTTGCGGTCGAAACAGAAGGCTTTTTATCACAGGAAAAGAAATCAGCCCTCGACAAATTAACTGGCAGAAAAAGATTTTTTTGAAAAAATCCCTAAGCCCCAGGGTTACAATTTCATCAAAAATCTGACTTTCGGCAATTCACTCAAAAATGCTGCCAAATGGTTGCTAATGCTCCCCTGAGAGGTTTGGCGGTCGAAACAGAAGGCTTTTTATCACAGGAAAAGAAATCAACCCTCGACAAATTAACTGGCAGAAAAAGATTTTTTTGAAAAAATCCCTAAGCCCCGGGGTCACAATTTCATCAAAAATCTGACTTTCGGCAATTCACTCAAAAATGCTGCCAAATGGTTGTAAATGCTCCCCTGAGAGGTTTGGCGGTCGAAACAGAAGGCTTTTTATCACAGGAAAAGAAATCAGCCCTTGACAAATTAACTGGCAGAAAAAGATTATTTTGAAAAAAACACAATTTCATCAAAAATCTGACTTTCGGCAAATCAGTCAAAAATGCTGCCAAACGGTTGCAACTGCTCCCCTGACAGGTTTGGCGGTCGAAACAGAAGGCTATTTATCACTGGAAAAGAAATCAGCCCTCGACAACTTAACTGGCAGAAAAAGATTTTTTTTAAAAAAATCCCTAAGCCCCGGGGTCACAATTTCATCAAAAATCTGACTTTTGGCAATTCACTCAAAAATGCTGCCATACGGTTGCAAATGCTCCCCTGAGAGGTTTGGCGGTCGAAACAGAAGGCTTTTTATCACAGGAAAAGAAATCAGCCCTAGACAACTTAACTGGCAGAAAAAGATTTTTTTGAAAAAATCCCTAAGCCCCGGGGACACAATTTCATCAAAAATCTGACTTTCGGCAATTCACTCAAAAATGCTGCCAAACGATTGCAAATGCTCCCCTGAGAGGTTTTGCGGTCGAAACAGAAGGCTTTTTATCACAGGAAAAGAAATCAGCCCTCGACAAATTAACTGGCAGAAAAAGATTTTTTTGAAAAAATCCCTAAGCCCCAGGGTTACAATTTCATCAAAAATCTGACTTTCGGCAATTCACTCAAAAATGCTGCCAAATGGTTGCTAATGCTCCCCTGAGAGGTTTGGCGGTCGAAACAGAAGGCTTTTTATCACAGGAAAAGAAATCAACCCTCGACAAATTAACTGGCAGAAAAAGATTTTTTTGAAAAAATCCCTAAGCCTTGGGGTCACAATTTCATCAAAAATCTGACTTTCGGCAAATCACTCAAAAATGCTGCCAAACGCTTGCAACTGCTCCCCTGAGAGGTTTGGCGGTCGAAACAGAAGGCTTTTTATCACAGGAAAAGAAATCAGCCCTTGACAAATAAACTGGCAGAAAAAGATTCTTTTGAAAAAATCCCTAAGCTCCGGGGTCACAATTTCATCAAAAATCTGACTTTCGGCAATTCACTCAAAAATGCTGCCAAATGGTTGCAAATGCTCCCCTGAGAGGTTTGGCGGTCGAAACAGAAGGCTTTTTATCACAGGAAAAGAAATCAGCCCTCGACAACTTAAAGGGAAGAAAAAGATTTTTTTGAAAAAATCCCTAAACCCCGGGGTCACAATTTCATCAAAAATCTGACTTTCGGCAATTCACTCAAAAATGCTGCCAAATGGTTGCAAATGCTCCCCTGAGAGGTTTGGCGGTCGAAACAGAAGGCTTTTTATCACAGGAAAAGAAATCAGCCCTCGACAACTTAACTGGCAGAAAAAGATTTTTTTGAAAAAATCCCTAAGCCCCGGGGTCACAATTTCATCAAAAATCTGACTTTCGGCAAATCACTCAAAAATGCTGCCAAATGGTTGCAAATGCTCCCCTGAGAGGTTTGGCGGTCGAAACAGAAGGCTTTTTATCACAGGAAAAGAAATCAGTCCTCGATAAATTAACTGGCAGAAAAAGAATTTTTTTGAAAAAATCCCTAAGCCCCGGGGTCACAATTTCATCAAAAATCTGACTTTTGGCAATTCACTCAAAAATGCTGCCAAATGGTTGCAAATGCTCCCCTGAGAGGTTTGGCGGTCGAAACAGAAGGCTTTTTATCACAGGAAAAGAAATCAGCCCTCGACAACTTAAATTAAGAAAAAGATTTTTTTGAAAAAATCCCTAAGCCCCGGGGTCACAATTTCATGAAAAATCTGACTTTCGGCAAATCACTCAAAAATGCTGCCAAATGGTTGCAGGGTCACACTTTCATCAAAAATCTGACTTTCGGCAATTCACTCAAAAATGGTGCCATACAGTTGCAACTGCTCCCCTGAGAGGTTTGGCGGTCGAAACAGAAGGCTTTTTATCACAGGAAAAGAAATAAGCCCTCGACAAATTAACTGGCAGAAAAAGATTTTTTTGAAAAAATCCCTAAGCCCCGGGGTCACAATTTCATCAAAAATCTGACTTTCGCCAAATCACTCAAAAATGCTGCCAAACGGTTGCAAATGCTCCCCTGGGAGGTTTGGCGGTCGAAACAGAAGGCTTTTTATCACAGGAAAAGAAATCAGCCCTCGACAAATTAACTGGCAGAGAAAGATTTTTTTGAAAAAATCCCTAAGCCCCGGGGACACAATTTCATCAAAAATCTGACTTTCGGCAATTCACTCAAAAATGCTGCCAAACCATTGCAAATGCTCCCCTGAGAGGTTTTGCGGTCGAAACAGAAGGCTTTTTATCACAGGAAAAGAAATAAGCCCTCGACAAATTAACTGGCAGAAAAAGATTTTTTTGAAAAAATCCCTAAGCCCCGGGGTCACAATTTCATCAAAAATCTGACTTTCGGCAATTCACTCAAAAATGCTGCCAAACGGTTGCAACTGCTCCCCTGAGAGGTTTGGCGGTTGAAACAGAAGGCTTTTTATCACAGGAAAAGAAATCAGCCCTCGACAAATAAACTGGCAGAAAAAGATTTTTTTTAAAAAAATCCCTAAGCCCCGGGGTCACAATTTCATCAAAAATCTGACTTTTGGCAATTCACTCAAAAATGCTGCCAAACGGTTGCAAATGCTCCCCTGAGAGGTTTGGCGGTCGAAACAGAAGGCTTTTTATCACAGGAAAAGAAATCAGCCCTCGACAACTTAACTGGCAGAAAAAGATTTTTTTGAAAAAATCCCTAAGCCCCGGGGACACAATTTCATCAAAAATCTGACTTTCGGCAATTCACTCAAAAATGCTGCCAAACGATTGCAAATGCTCCCCTGAGAGGTTTTGCGGTCGAAACAGAAGGCTTTTTATCACAGGAAAAGAAATCAGCCCTCGACAAATTAACTGGCAGAAAAAGATTTTTTTGAAAAAATCCCTAAGCCCCAGGGTTACAATTTCATCAAAAATCTGACTTTCGGCAATTCACTCAAAAATGCTGCCAAATGGTTGCTAATGCTCCCCTGAGAGGTTTGGCGGTCGAAACAGAAGGCTTTTTATCACAGGAAAAGAAATCAACCCTCGACAAATTAACTGGCAGAAAAATATTTTTTTGAAAAAATCCCTAAGCCTTGGGGTCACAATTTCATCAAAAATCTGACTTTCGGCAAATCACTCAAAAATGCTGCCAAACGCTTGCAACTGCTCCCCTGAGAGGTTTGGCGGTCGAAACAGAAGGCTTTTTATCACAGGAAAAGAAATCAGCCCTTGACAAATAAACTGGCAGAAAAAGATTCTTTTGAAAAAATCCCTAAGCTCCGGGGTCACAATTTCATCAAAAATCTGACTTTCGGCAATTCACTCAAAAATGCTGCCAAATGGTTGCAAATGCTCCCCTGAGAGGTTTGGCGGTCGAAACAGAAGGCTTTTTATCACAGGAAAAGAAATCAGCCCTCGACAAATTAACTGGCAGAAAAAGATTGTTTTGAAAAAATCCCTAAACCCCGGGGTCACAATTTCATCAAAAATCTGACTTTCGGCAAATCACTCAAAAATGCTGCCAAACGGTTGCAGGGTCACACTTTCATCAAAAATCTGACTTTCGGCAATTCACTCAAAAATGGTGTCATACAGTTGCAACTGCTCCCCTGAGAGGTTTGGCGGTCGAAACAGAAGGCTTTTTATCACAGGAAAAGAAATCAGCCCTCGACAAATTAACTGGCAGAAAAAGATTTTTTTGAAAAAATCCCTAAGCCCCGGGGTCACAATTTCATCAAAAATCTGACTTTCGGCAAATCACTCAAAAATGCTGCCAAACGCTTGCAAATGCTCCCCTGAGAGGTTTGGCGGTCGAAACAGAAGCCTATTTATCACTGGAAAAGAAATCAGCCCTCGACAACTTAACTGGCAGAAAAAGATTTTTTTGAAAAAATCCCTAAGCCCCGGGGTCACAATTTCATCAAAAATCTGACTTTCGGCAAATCACTCAAAAATGCTGCCAAATGGTTGCAAATGCTCCCCTGAGAGGTTTGGCGGTCGAAACAGAAGGCTTTTTATCACAGGAAAAGAAATCAGTCCTCGACAAATTAACTGGCAGAAAAAGAATTTTTTTGAAAAAATCCCTAAGCCCCGGGGTCACAATTTCATCAAAAATCTGACTTTTGGCAATTCACTCAAAAATGCTGCCAAATGGTTGCAAATGCTCCCCTGAGAGGTTTGGCGGTCGAAACAGAAGGCTTTTTATCACAGGAAAAGAAATCAGCCCTCGACAAATTAACTGGCAGAAAAAGATTGTTTTGAAAAAATCCCTAAGCCCCGGGGTCACAATTTCATCAAAAATCTGACTTCCGGCAAATCACTCAAAAACGCTGCCATAAGGTTGCAAATGCTCCCCTGGGAGGTTTGGCCGTCGAAACAGAAGGCTTTTTATCACAGGAAAAGAAATCAGCCCTCGACAAATTAACTGGCAGAAAAAGATTTTTTTGAAAAAATCCCTAAGCCCCGGGGTCACAATTTCATCAAAAATCTGACTTTCGGCAAATCACTCAAAAATGCTGCCAAATGGTTGCAAATGCTCCCCTGAGAGGTTTGGCGGTCGAAACAGAAGGCTTTTTATCACAGGAAAAGAAATCAGTCCTCGACAAATTAACTGGCAGAAAAAGAATTTTTTTGAAAAAATCCCTAAGCCCCGGGGTCACAATTTCATCAAAAATCTGACTTTTGGCAATTCACTCAAAAATGCTGCCAAATGGTTGCAAATGCTCCCCTGAGAGGTTTGGCGGTCGAAACAGAAGGCTTTTTATCACAGGAAAAGAAATCAGCCCTCGACAACTTAAAGGGAAGAAAAAGATTTTTTTGAAAAAATCCCTAAGCCCCGGGGTCACAATTTCATGAAAAATCTGACTTTCGGCAAATCACTCAAAAATGCTGCCAAATGGTTGCAGGGTCACACTTTCATCAAAAATCTGACTTTCGGCAATTCACTCAAAAATGGTGCCATACAGTTGCAACTGCTCCCCTGAGAGGTTTGGCGGTCGAAACAGAAGGCTTTTTATCACAGGAAAAGAAATAAGCCCTCGACAAATTAACTGGCAGAAAAAGATTTTTTTGAAAAAATCCCTAAGCCCCGGGGTCACAATTTCATCAAAAATCTGACTTTCGCCAAATCACTCAAAAATGCTGCCAAACGGTTGCAAATGCTCCCCTGGGAGGTTTGGCGGTCGAAACAGAAGGCTTTTTATCACAGGAAAAGAAATCAGCCCTCGACAAATTAACTGGCAGAGAAAGATTTTTTTGAAAAAATCCCTAAGCCCCGGGGACACAATTTCATCAAAAATCTGACTTTCGGCAATTCACTCAAAAATGCTGCCAAACCATTGCAAATGCTCCCCTGAGAGGTTTTGCGGTCGAAACAGAAGGCTTTTTATCACAGGAAAAGAAATCAGCCCTCGACAAATTAACTGGCAGAAAAAGATTTTTTTGAAAAAATCCCTAAGCCCCGGGGTCACAATTTCATCAAAAATCTGACTTTCGGCAATTCACTCAAAAATGCTGCCAAACGGTTGCAACTGCTCCCCTGAGAGGTTTGGCGGTTGAAACAGAAGGCTTTTTATCACAGGAAAAGAAATCAGCCCTCGACAAATAAACTGGCAGAAAAAGATTTTTTTTAAAAAAATCCCTAAGCCCCGGGGTCACAATTTCATCAAAAATCTGACTTTTGGCAATTCACTCAAAAATGCTGCCAAACGGTTGCAAATGCTCCCCTGAGAGGTTTGGCGGTCGAAACAGAAGGCTTTTTATCACAGGAAAAGAAATCAGCCCTCGACAACTTAACTGGCAGAAAAAGATTTTTTTGAAAAAATCCCTAAGCCCCGGGGACACAATTTCATCAAAAATCTGACTTTCGGCAATTCACTCAAAAATGCTGCCAAACGATTGCAAATGCTCCCCTGAGAGGTTTTGCGGTCGAAACAGAAGGCTTTTTATCACAGGAAAAGAAATCAGCCCTCGACAAATTAACTGGCAGAAAAAGATTTTTTTGAAAAAATCCCTAAGCCCCAGGGTTACAATTTCATCAAAAATCTGACTTTCGGCAATTCACTCAAAAATGCTGCCAAATGGTTGCTAATGCTCCCCTGAGAGGTTTGGCGGTCGAAACAGAAGGCTTTTTATCACAGGAAAAGAAATCAACCCTCGACAAATTAACTGGCAGAAAAATATTTTTTTGAAAAAATCCCTAAGCCTTGGGGTCACAATTTCATCAAAAATCTGACTTTCGGCAAATCACTCAAAAATGCTGCCAAACGCTTGCAACTGCTCCCCTGAGAGGTTTGGCGGTCGAAACAGAAGGCTTTTTATCACAGGAAAAGAAATCAGCCCTTGACAAATAAACTGGCAGAAAAAGATTCTTTTGAAAAAATCCCTAAGCTCCGGGGTCACAATTTCATCAAAAATCTGACTTTCGGCAATTCACTCAAAAATGCTGCCAAATGGTTGCAAATGCTCCCCTGAGAGGTTTGGCGGTCGAAACAGAAGGCTTTTTATCACAGGAAAAGAAATCAGCCCTCGACAAATTAACTGGCAGAGAAAGATTTTTTTGAAAAAATCCCTAAGCCCCGGGGACACAATTTCATCAAAAATCTGACTTTCGGCAATTCACTCAAAAATGCTGCCAAACCATTGCAAATGCTCCCCTGAGAGGTTTTGCGGTCGAAACAGAAGGCTTTTTATCACAGGAAAAGAAATCAGCCCTCGACAAATTAACTGGCAGAAAAAGATTTTTTTGAAAAAATCCCTAACCCCCGGGGTCACAATTTCATCAAAAATCTGACTTTCGGCAATTCACTCAAAAATGCTGCCAAACGGTTGCAACTGCTCCCCTGAGAGGTTTGGCGGTTGAAACAGAAGGCTTTTTATCACAGGAAAAGAAATCAGCCCTCGACAAATAAACTGGCAGAAAAAGATTTTTTTAAAAAAAATCCCTAAGCCCCGGGGTCACAATTTCATCAAAAATCTGACTTTTGGCAATTCACTCAAAAATGCTGCCAAACGGTTGAAAATGTTCCCCTGAGAGGTTTGGCGGTCGAAACAGAAGGCTTTTTATCACAGGAAAAGAAATCAGCCCTCGACAACTTAACTGGCAGAAAAAGATTTTTTTGAAAAAATCCCTAAGCCCCGGGGACACAATTTCATCAAAAATCTGACTTTCGGCAATTCACTCAAAAATGCTGCCAAACCATTGCAAATGCTCCCCTGAGAGGTTTTGCGGTCGAAACAGAAGGCTTTTTATCACAGGAAAAGAAATCAGCCCTCGACAAATTAACTGGCAGAAAAAGATTTTTTTGAAAAAATCCCTAAGCCCCAGGGTTACAATTTCATCAAAAATCTGACTTTCGGCAATTCACTCAAAAATGCTGCCAAATGGTTGCTAATGCTCCCCTGAGAGGTTTGGCGGTCGAAACAGAAGGCTTTTTATCACAGGAAAAGAAATCAACCCTCGACAAATTAACTGGCAGAAAAATATTTTTTTGAAAAAATCCCTAAGCCTTGGGGTCACAATTTCATCAAAAATCTGACTTTCGGCAAATCACTCAAAAATGCTGCCAAACGCTTGCAACTGCTCCCCTGAGAGGTTTGGCGGTCGAAACAGAAGGCTTTTTATCACAGGAAAAGAAATCAGCCCTTGACAAATAAACTGGCAGAAAAAGATTCTTTTGAAAAAATCCCTAAGCTCCGGGGTCACAATTTCATCAAAAATCTGACTTTCGGCAATTCACTCAAAAATGCTGCCAAATGGTTGCAAATGCTCCCCTGAGAGGTTTGGCGGTCGAAACAGAAGGCTTTTTATCACAGGAAAAGAAATCAGCCCTCGACAAATTAACTGGCAGAGAAAGATTTTTTTGAAAAAATCCCTAAGCCCCGGGGACACAATTTCATCAAAAATCTGACTTTCGGCAATTCACTCAAAAATGCTGCCAAACCATTGCAAATGCTCCCCTGAGAGGTTTTGCGGTCGAAACAGAAGGCTTTTTATCACAGGAAAAGAAATCAGCCCTCGACAAATTAACTGGCAGAAAAAGATTTTTTTGAAAAAATCCCTAACCCCCGGGGTCACAATTTCATCAAAAATCTGACTTTCGGCAATTCACTCAAAAATGCTGCCAAACGGTTGCAACTGCTCCCCTGAGAGGTTTGGCGGTTGAAACAGAAGGCTTTTTATCACAGGAAAAGAAATCAGCCCTCGACAAATAAACTGGCAGAAAAAGATTTTTTTTAAAAAAATCCCTAAGCCCCGGGGTCACAATTTCATCAAAAATCTGACTTTTGGCAATTCACTCAAAAATGCTGCCAAACGGTTGAAAATGTTCCCCTGAGAGGTTTGGCGGTCGAAACAGAAGGCTTTTTATCACAGGAAAAGAAATCAGCCCTCGACAACTTAACTGGCAGAAAAAGATTTTTTTGAAAAAATCCCTAAGCCCCGGGGACACAATTTCATCAAAAATCTGACTTTCGGCAATTCACTCAAAAATGCTGCCAAACCATTGCAAATGCTCCCCTGAGAGGTTTTGCGGTCGAAACAGAAGGCTTTTTATCACAGGAAAAGAAATCAGCCCTCGACAAATTAACTGGCAGAAAAAGATTTTTTTGAAAAAATCCCTAAGCCCCAGGGTTACAATTTCATCAAAAATCTGACTTTCGGCAATTCACTCAAAAATGCTGCCAAATGGTTGCTAATGCTCCCCTGAGAGGTTTGGCGGTCGAAACAGAAGGCTTTTTATCACAGGAAAAGAAATCAACCCTCGACAAATTAACTGGCAGAAAAATATTTTTTTGAAAAAATCCCTAAGCCTTGGGGTCACAATTTCATCAAAAATCTGACTTTCGGCAAATCACTCAAAAATGCTGCCAAACGCTTGCAACTGCTCCCCTGAGAGGTTTGGCGGTCGAAACAGAAGGCTTTTTATCACAGGAAAAGAAATCAGCCCTTGACAAATAAACTGGCAGAAAAAGATTCTTTTGAAAAAATCCCTAAGCTCCGGGGTCACAATTTCATCAAAAATCTGACTTTCGGCAATTCACTCAAAAATGCTGCCAAATGGTTGCAAATGCTCCCCTGAGAGGTTTGGCGGTCGAAACAGAAGGCTTTTTATCACAGGAAAAGAAATCAGCCCTCGACAAATTAACTGGCAGAAAAAGATTGTTTTGAAAAAATCCCTAAACCCCGGGGTCACAATTTCATCAAAAATCTGACTTTCGGCAAATCACTCAAAAATGCTGCCAAACGGTTGCAGGGTCACACTTTCATCAAAAATCTGACTTTCGGCAATTCACTCAAAAATGGTGTCATACAGTTGCAACTGCTCCCCTGAGAGGTTTGGCGGTCGAAACAGAAGGCTTTTTATCACAGGAAAAGAAATCAGCCCTCGACAAATTAACTGGCAGAAAAAGATTTTTTTGAAAAAATCCCTAAGCCCCGGGGTCACAATTTCATCAAAAATCTGACTTTCGGCAAATCACTCAAAAATGCTGCCAAACGCTTGCAAATGCTCCCCTGAGAGGTTTGGCGGTCGAAACAGAAGCCTATTTATCACTGGAAAAGAAATCAGCCCTCGACAACTTAACTGGCAGAAAAAGATTTTTTTGAAAAAATCCCTAAGCCCCGGGGTCACAATTTCATCAAAAATCTGACTTTCGGCAAATCACTCAAAAATGCTGCCAAATGGTTGCAAATGCTCCCCTGAGAGGTTTGGCGGTCGAAACAGAAGGCTTTTTATCACAGGAAAAGAAATCAGTCCTCGACAAATTAACTGGCAGAAAAAGAATTTTTTTGAAAAAATCCCTAAGCCCCGGGGTCACAATTTCATCAAAAATCTGACTTTTGGCAATTCACTCAAAAATGCTGCCAAATGGTTGCAAATGCTCCCCTGAGAGGTTTGGCGGTCGAAACAGAAGGCTTTTTATCACAGGAAAAGAAATCAGCCCTCGACAAATTAACTGGCAGAAAAAGATTGTTTTGAAAAAATCCCTAAGCCCCGGGGTCACAATTTCATCAAAAATCTGACTTCCGGCAAATCACTCAAAAACGCTGCCATAAGGTTGCAAATGCTCCCCTGGGAGGTTTGGCCGTCGAAACAGAAGGCTTTTTATCACTGGAAAAGAAATCAGCCCTCGACAACTTAACTGGCAGAAAAAGATTTTTTTGAAAAAATCCCTAAGCCCCGGGGTCACAATTTCATCAAAAATCTGACTTTCGGCAAATCACTCAAAAATGCTGCCAAATGGTTGCAAATGCTCCCCTGAGAGGTTTGGCGGTCGAAACAGAAGGCTTTTTATCACAGGAAAAGAAATCAGTCCTCGACAAATTAACTGGCAGAAAAAGAATTTTTTTGAAAAAATCCCTAAGCCCCGGGGTCACAATTTCATCAAAAATCTGACTTTTGGCAATTCACTCAAAAATGCTGCCAAATGGTTGCAAATGCTCCCCTGAGAGGTTTGGCGGTCGAAACAGAAGGCTTTTTATCACAGGAAAAGAAATCAGCCCTCGACAACTTAAAGGGAAGAAAAAGATTTTTTTGAAAAAATCCCTAAGCCCCGGGGTCACAATTTCATGAAAAATCTGACTTTCGGCAAATCACTCAAAAATGCTGCCAAATGGTTGCAGGGTCACAATTTCATCAAAAATCTGACTTTCGCCAAATCACTCAAAAATGCTGCCAAACGGTTGCAAATGCTCCCCTGGGAGGTTTGGCGGTCGAAACAGAAGGCTTTTTATCACAGGAAAAGAAATCAGCCCTCGACAAATTAACTGGCAGAGAAAGATTTTTTTGAAAAAATCCCTAAGCCCCGGGGACACAATTTCATCAAAAATCTGACTTTCGGCAATTCACTCAAAAATGCTGCCAAACCATTGCAAATGCTCCCCTGAGAGGTTTTGCGGTCGAAACAGAAGGCTTTTTATCACAGGAAAAGAAATCAGCCCTCGACAAATTAACTGGCAGAAAAAGATTTTTTTGAAAAAATCCCTAAGCCCCGGGGTCACAATTTCATCAAAAATCTGACTTTCGGCAATTCACTCAAAAATGCTGCCAAACGGTTGCAACTGCTCCCCTGAGAGGTTTGGCGGTTGAAACAGAAGGCTTTTTATCACAGGAAAAGAAATCAGCCCTCGACAAATAAACTGGCAGAAAAAGATTTTTTTTAAAAAAATCCCTAAGCCCCGGGGTCACAATTTCATCAAAAATCTGACTTTTGGCAATTCACTCAAAAATGCTGCCAAACGGTTGCAAATGCTCCCCTGAGAGGTTTGGCGGTCGAAACAGAAGGCTTTTTATCACAGGAAAAGAAATCAGCCCTCGACAACTTAACTGGCAGAAAAAGATTTTTTTGAAAAAATCCCTAAGCCCCGGGGACACAATTTCATCAAAAATCTGACTTTCGGCAATTCACTCAAAAATGCTGCCAAACGATTGCAAATGCTCCCCTGAGAGGTTTTGCGGTCGAAACAGAAGGCTTTTTATCACAGGAAAAGAAATCAGCCCTCGACAAATTAACTGGCAGAAAAAGATTTTTTTGAAAAAATCCCTAAGCCCCAGGGTTACAATTTCATCAAAAATCTGACTTTCGGCAATTCACTCAAAAATGCTGCCAAATGGTTGCTAATGCTCCCCTGAGAGGTTTGGCGGTCGAAACAGAAGGCTTTTTATCACAGGAAAAGAAATCAGCCCTCGACAACTTAACTGGCAGAAAAATATTTTTTTGAAAAAATCCCTAAGCCTTGGGGTCACAATTTCATCAAAAATCTGACTTTCGGCAAATCACTCAAAAATGCTGCCAAACGCTTGCAACTGCTCCCCTGAGAGGTTTGGCGGTCGAAACAGAAGGCTTTTTATCACAGGAAAAGAAATCAGCCCTTGACAAATAAACTGGCAGAAAAAGATTCTTTTGAAAAAATCCCTAAGCTCCGGGGTCACAATTTCATCAAAAATCTGACTTTCGGCAATTCACTCAAAAATGCTGCCAAATGGTTGCAAATGCTCCCCTGAGAGGTTTGGCGGTCGAAACAGAAGGCTTTTTATCACAGGAAAAGAAATCAGCCCTCGACAAATTAACTGGCAGAAAAAGATTGTTTTGAAAAAATCCCTAAACCCCGGGGTCACAATTTCATCAAAAATCTGACTTTCGGCAAATCACTCAAAAATGCTGCCAAACGGTTGCAGGGTCACACTTTCATCAAAAATCTGACTTTCGGCAATTCACTCAAAAATGGTGTCATACAGTTGCAACTGCTCCCCTGAGAGGTTTGGCGGTCGAAACAGAAGGCTTTTTATCACAGGAAAAGAAATCAGCCCTCGACAAATTAACTGGCAGAAAAAGATTTTTTTGAAAAAATCCCTAAGCCCCGGGGTCACAATTTCATCAAAAATCTGACTTTCGGCAAATCACTCAAAAATGCTGCCAAACGCTTGCAAATGCTCCCCTGAGAGGTTTGGCGGTCGAAACAGAAGCCTATTTATCACTGGAAAAGAAATCAGCCCTCGACAACTTAACTGGCAGAAAAAGATTTTTTTGAAAAAATCCCTAAGCCCCGGGGTCACAATTTCATCAAAAATCTGACTTTCGGCAAATCACTCAAAAATGCTGCCAAATGGTTGCAAATGCTCCCCTGAGAGGTTTGGCGGTCGAAACAGAAGGCTTTTTATCACAGGAAAAGAAATCAGTCCTCGACAAATTAACTGGCAGAAAAAGAATTTTTTTGAAAAAATCCCTAAGCCCCGGGGTCACAATTTCATCAAAAATCTGACTTTTGGCAATTCACTCAAAAATGCTGCCAAATGGTTGCAAATGCTCCCCTGAGAGGTTTGGCGGTCGAAACAGAAGGCTTTTTATCACAGGAAAAGAAATCAGCCCTCGACAAATTAACTGGCAGAAAAAGATTGTTTTGAAAAAATCCCTAAGCCCCGGGGTCACAATTTCATCAAAAATCTGACTTCCGGCAAATCACTCAAAAACGCTGCCATAAGGTTGCAAATGCTCCCCTGGGAGGTTTGGCCGTCGAAACAGAAGGCTTTTTATCACAGGAAAAGAAATCAGCCCTCGACAAATTAACTGGCAGAAAAAGATTTTTTTGAAAAAATCCCTAAGCCCCGGGGTCACAATTTCATCAAAAATCTGACTTTCGGCAATTCACTCAAAAATGCTGCCAAATGGTTGCAAATGCTCCCCTGAGAGGTTTGGCGGTCGAAACAGAAGGCTATTTATCACTGGAAAAGAAATCAGCCCTCGAGAACTTAACTGGCAGAAAAAGATTTTTTTGAAAAAATCCCTAAGCCCCGGGGTCACAATTTCATCAAAAATCTGACTTTCGGCAAATCACTCAAAAATGCTGCCAAACGCTTGCGACTGCTCCCCTGAGAGGTTTGGCGGTCGAAACAGAAGGCTTTTTATCACAGGAAAAGAAATCAGCCCTCGACAACTTAACTGGCAGAAAAAGATTTCTTTGAAAAAATCCCTAAGCCCCGGGGTCACAATTTCATTAAAAATCTGACTTTCGGCAATTCACTCAAAAATGGTGCCAAACAGTTGCAACTGCTCCCCTGAGAGCTTTGGCGGTCGAAACAGAAGGCTTTTTATCACAGGAAAAGAAATCAGCCCTCGACAACGTAACTGGCAGAAAAAGATTTTTTTGAAAAAATCCCTAAGCCCCGGGGTCACAATTTCATCAAAAATCTGACTTTCGGCAAATCACTCAAAAATGCTGCCATACGCTTGCAACTGCTCCCCTGAGAGGTTTGGCGGTCGAAACAGAAGGCTTTTTATCACAGGAAAAGAAATCAGCCCTCGATAAATTAACTGGCAGAAAAAGATTTTTTTGAAAAAATCCCTAAGCCCCGGGGTCACAATTTCATCAAAAATCTGACTTTCGGCAACTCACTCAAAAATGGTGCCAAACAGTTTCAAATGCTCCCCTGAGAGGTTTGGAGGGCGAAACAGAAGGCTTTTTATCACAGGAAAAGAAATCAGCCCTCGACAAGTTAACTGGCAGAAAAAGATTTTTTTGAAAAAATCGCTAAGCCCCGGGGTCACAATTTCATCAAAAATCTGACTTTCGGCAATTCATTCAAAAATGCTGCCAAATGCTTGCAAATGCTCCCCTTAGAGGTTTGGCGATCAAAACAGAAGGCTTTTTAGCACAGGAAAGGAAATCAGCCCTCGACAAATTAACTGGCAGAAAAAGATTTTTTTGAAAAAATCCCTAAGCCCCGGGGTCACAATTGCATCAAAAATCTGATTTTCGGCAAATCACTCAAAAATGCTGCCAAACGCTTGCAACTGCTCCCCTGAGAGGTTTGGCGGATGAAAGAAAAGGCTATTTATCACTGGAAAGGAAATCAGCCCTCGACAACTTAACTGGCAGAAAAAGATTTTTTTGAAAAAATCCCTAAGCCCCGGGGTCACAATTTCATCAAAAATCTGACTTTCGGCAAATCACTCAAAAATGGTGCCAAACAGTTTCAAATGCTCCCCTGACAGGTTTGGAGGGCGAAACAGAAGGCGTTTTATCACAGGAAAAGAAATCAGCCCTCGACAACTTAACTGGCAGAAAAAGATTTTTTTGAAAAAATCCGTAAGCCGGGCCCGGGGTCACAATTTCATCAAAAACCTGACTTTCGGCAAATCACTCAAAAATGCTGCCAAACAGTTGCAGGGTCACAATTTCATGAAAAAAATCTGACTTTCGGCAATTCACTCAAAAATGGTGCCAAACAGTTGCAACTGCTCCCCTGAGAGGTTTGGCGGTCGAAACAGAAGGCTTTTTATCACAGGAAAAGAAATCAGCCCTCGTCAACGTAACTGGCAGAAAAAGTTTTTTTTGAAAAAATCCCTAAGCCCCAATCTGACTTTCGGCAAATCACTCAAAAATGCTGCCAAACGCTTGCAACTGCTCCCCTGAGAGGTTTGGCGGTCGAAACAGAAGGCTTTTTATCACAGGAAAAGAAATCAGCCCTCGACAACTTAACTGGCAGAAAAAGATTTTTTTGAAAAAATCCCTAGGCCCCGGGGTCACAATTTCATCAAAAATCTGACATTCGGCAATTCACTCAAAAATGCTGCCAAACGATTGCAAATGCTCCCCTGAGAGGTTTGGCGGTCGAAAAAGAAGGCTTTTTATCACAGGAAAAGAAATCAGCCCTCGACAAATTAACTGGCAGAAAAAGATTTTTTTGAAAAAATCCCTAAGCCCCGGGGTCACAATTTCATCAAAAATCTGACTTTCGGCAATTCACTCAAAAATGCTGCCAAATGGTTGCAAATGCTCACCTGAGAGGTTTGGCGGTCGAAACAGAAGGCTATTTATCACTGGAAAAGAAATCAGCCCTCGACAACTTAACTGGCAGAAAAAGATTTTTTTGAAAAAATCCCTCAGCCCCGGGGTCACAATTTCATCAAAAATCTGACTTTCGGCAAATCACTCAAAAATGCTGCCAAACGGTTGCAACTACTCCCCTGAGAGGTTTGGCGGTCGAAATAGAAGGCTTTTTATCACAGAAAAAGAAATCAGCCCTCGACAACGTAACTGGCAGAAAAAGATTTTTTTGAAAAAATCCCTAAGCCCCGGGGTCACAATTTCATCAAAAATCTGACTTTCGGCAAATCACTCAAAAATGCTGGCAAACGGTTGCAAATTGTCCCCTGAGAGGTTTGGCGGATGAAAGAAAAGGCTATTTATCACTGGAAAGGAAATCAGCCCTCGACAACGTAACTGGCAGAAAAAGATTTTTTTGAAAAAATCCCTAAGCCCTGGGGTCACAATTTCATCAAAAATCTGACTTTCGGCAACTCACTCAAAAATGGTGCCAAATGGTTGCAAATGCTCCCCTGAGAGGTTTGGCGGTCGAAACAGAAGGCTTTTTATCACAGGAAAAGAAATCAGCCCTCGACAAATTAACTGGCAGAAAAAGATTTTTTTGAAAAAATCCCTAAGCCCCGGGGTCACAATTTCATCAAAAATCTGATTTTGGCAATTCACTCAAAAATGCTGCCAAATGGTTGCAAATGCTCCCCTGAGAGCTTTGGCGGTCGAAACAGAAGGCTATTTATCACTGGAAAAGAAATCAGCCCTCGACAACTTAACTGGCAGAAAAAGATTTTTTTGAAAAAATCCCTCAGCCCCGGGGTCACAATTTCATCAAAAATCTGACTTTCGGCAAATCACTCAAAAATGCTGCCAAACGCTTGCAAATGCTCCCCTGAGAGGCTTGGCGGACGAAACAGAAGGCTTTTTATCACAGGAAAAGAAATCAGCCCTCGACAAATTAACTGGCAGAAAAAGATTTTTTTGAAAAAATCCCTAAGCCCCGGGGTCAAAATTTCATTAAAAATCTGACTTTCGGCAATTCACTCAAAAATGCTGCCAAATGGTTGCAACTGCTCCCCTGAGAGGTTTGGCGGTCGAAACAGAAGGCTTTTTATCACAGGAAAAGAATTCAGCCCTCGACAACTTAACTGGCAGAAAAAGATTTTTTTGAAAAAATCCCTAAGCCCCGGGGTCACAATTTCATCAAAAATCTGACTTTCGGCAAATCACTCAAAAATGCTGGCAAACGGTTGCAAATGCTCCCCTGATAGGTTTGGCGGATGAAAGAAAAGGCTATTTATCACTGGAAAGGAAATCATCCCTCGACAACTTAAGCAGTAGAAAAAGATTTTTTTGAAAAAATCCCTAAGCCCTGGGGTCACAATTTCATCAAAAATCTGACTTTCGGCAACTCACTCAAAAATGGTGTCAAATGGTTGCAAATGCTCCCCTGAGAGGTTTGGCGGTCGAAACAGAAGGCTTTTTATCACAGGAAAAGAAATCAGCCCTCGACAAATTAACTGGCAGACAAAGATTTTTTTGAAAAAATCCCTAAGCCCCGGGGTCAAAATTTCATTAAAAATCTGACTTTCGGCAATTCACTCAAAAATGCTGCCAAATGGTTGCAACTGCTCCCCTGAGAGGTTTGGCGGTCGAAACAGAAGGCTTTTCATGACAGCAAAAGAAATCAGCCCTCGACAACTTAACTGGCAGAAAAAGGTTTTTTTTGAAAAAATCCCTAAACCCTGGGGTCACAATTTCATCAAAAATCTGACTTTCGGCAAATCACTCAAAAATGCTGGCAAACGGTTGCAAATGCTCCCCTGAGAGGTTTGGCGGATGAAAGAAAAGGCTATTTATCACTGGAAAGGAAATCAGCCCTCGACAACTTAACCGGTAGAAAAAGATTTTTTTGAAAAAATCCCTAAGCCCTGGGGTCACAATTTCATAAAAAATCTGACTTTCGGCAACTCACTCAAAAATGCTGCCAAACGGTTGCAACTGCTCCCCTGAGAGGTTTGGCGGTCGAAACAGAAGCCGTTTTATCACAGGAAAAGAAATCAGCCCTCGACAACTTAACGGGCAGAAAATGATTTTTTTGAAAAAATCCCTAAGCCGGGCCCGGGGTCACAATTTCATCAAAAATCTGACTTTCAGCAAATCACTCAAAAATGCTGCCAAACGGTTGCAGGGTCACAATTTCATCAAAAATCTGACTTTCAGCAATTCACTCAAAAATGGTGCCAAACAGTTGCAACTGCTCCCCTGAGAGGTTTGGCGGTCGAAAAAGAAGGCGTTTTTTCACAGGAAAAGAAATCAGCCCTCGACAACTTAACGGGCAGAAAAAGATTTTTTTGTAAAAATCCCTAAGCCCCGGGGTCACAATTTCATCGAAAATCTGACTTTCGGCTATTCACTCAAAAATGCTGCCAAACGCTTGCAACTGTTCCCCTGAGAGGTTTGGCGGTCGAAACAGAAGGCTTTTTATCACATGAAAAGAAATCAGCCCTCGACAACTTAACTGGCAGAAAAAGATTTTTTTGAAAAAATCCCTAAGCCCTGGGGTCACAATTTCATCAAAAATCTGACTTCTGGCAAATCACTCAAAAATGCTGCCAAACGGTTGCAACTGCTCCCCTGAGAGGTTTGGGGGTCGAAACAGAAGGCTTTCTATCACAGGAAAAGAAATCAGCCCTCGACAAATTAACTGGCAGAAAAAGATTTTTTTGAAAAAATCGCAATTTCATCAAAAATCTGACTTTCGGCAAATCACTCAAAAATGCTGCCAAACGCTTGCAACTGTTCCCCTGAGAGGTTTGGCGGTCGAAACAGAAGGCTTTTTATCACAAGAAAAGAAATCAGCCCTCGACAAATTAAGGGGCAGAAAAAGATTTTTTTGAAAAAATCCCTAAGCCCCGGGGTCACAATTTCATCAAAAATCTGACTTTCGGCAAATCACTCAAAAATGCTGCCAAACGCTTGCAACTGCTCCCCTGAGAGGTTTGGCGGGCGAAACAGAAGGCTTTTTATCACAGGAAAAGAAATCAGCCCTCGACAAATTAACTGGCAGAAAAAGATTTTTTTGAAAAAATCCCTAAACCCCGGGGTCACAATTTTATCAAAAATCTGACTTCCGGCAAATCACTCAAAAATGCTGCCAAACGGTTGCAACTGCTCCCCTGAGAGGTTTGGCGGTCGAAACAGAAGGCTTTCTATCACAGGAAAAGAAATCAGCCCTCGACAAATTAACTGGCAGAAAAAGATTTTTTTGAAAAAATCGCAATTTCATCAAAAATCTGACTTTCGGCAAATCACTCAAAAATGCTGCCAAACGCTTGCAATTGCTCCCCTGAGAGGTTTGGCGGTCGAAAAAGAAGGCTTTCTATCACAGGAAAAGAAATCAGCCCTCGACAAATTAACTGGCAGAAAAAGATTTTTTTGAAAAAATCGCAATTTCATCAAAAATCTGAATTTCGGCAAATCACTCAAAAATGCTGCCAAACGGTTGCAGGGTGACAATTTCATCAAAAATCTGACTTTCGGCAATTCACTCAAAAATGGTGCCAAACAGTTGCAAATGCTCACCTGAGATGTTTGGCGGTCGAAACAGAAGGCTTTATATCACAGGAAAAGAAATCAGCCCTCGACAAATTAACTGGCAGAAAAAGATTTTTTTGAAAAAATCGCAATTTCATCAAAAATCTGACTTTCGGCAAATCACTCAAAAATGCTGCCAAATGGTTGCAACTGCTCCCCTGAGAGGTTTGTCGGTCGAAACAGAAGGCTTTTTATCACAAGAAAAGAAATCAGCCCTCGACAAATTAACGGGAAGAAAAAGATTTTTTTGAAAAAATCCCTAAGCCCCGGGGTCACAATTTCATCAAAAATCTGACTTTCGGCTATTCACTCAAAAATGCTGCCAAACGCTTGCAACTGCTCCCCTGAGAGATTTGGCGGTCGAAACAGAAGGCTTTTTATCACAGGAAAAGAAATCAGCCCTCGACAACTTAACTGGCAGAAAAAGATTTTTTTGAAAAAATCCCTAAGCCCCGGGGTCACAATTTCATCAAAAATCTGACTTTCGGCAATTCACTCAAAAATGCTGCCAAATGGTTGCAAATGCTCCCCTGAGAGGTTTGGCGGTCGAAACAGAAGGCTTTTTATCACAGGAAAAGAAATCAGCCCTCGACAACTTAACTGGCAGAAAAAGATTTTTTTGAAAAAATCCCGAAGCCCCGGGGTCACAATTTCATCAAAAATCTGACTTCCGGCAAATCACTCAAAAATGCTGCCAAACGGTTACAACTGCTCCCGTGAGAGGTTTGGCGGTCGAAACAGAAGTCTTTTTATCACAGGAAAAGAAATCAGCCCTCGACAAATTAACTGGCAGAAAAAGAATATTTTGAAAAAAACACAATTTCATCAAAAATCTGACTTTCGGCAAATCACTCACAAATGCTGCCAAACGGTTGCAAATGCTCCCCTGAGAGGTTTGGCGGACGAAAGAAAAGGCTATTTATCACTGGAAAGGAAATCAGCCCTCGACAACTTAACCGGCAGAAAAAGATTTTTCTGAAAAAATCCCTAAGCCCCAGGGTCACAATTTCATCAAAAATCTGACTTTCGGCAAATCACTCAAAAATGCTGCCAAACGGTTGCAGGGTCACAATTTCATCAAAAATCTGACTTCCGGCAAATCACTCAAAAATGCTGCCAAACGGTTGCAACTGCTCCCCTGAGAGGTTTGGCGGTCGAAACAGAAGGCTTTTTATCACAGGAAAAGAAATCAGCCCTCGACAAATTAACTGGCAGAAAAAGATTTTTTTGAAAAAATCCCTAAGCCCTGGGGTCACAATTTCATCAAAAATCTGACTTTCGGCAAATCACTCAAAAATGCTGTCAAACGGTTGCAACTGCTCCCATGAGAGGTTTGGCGGTCTAAACAGAAGGCTTTTTATCAGAGGAAAAGAAATCAGCCCTCGACAAATTAACTGGCAGAAAAAGATTTTTTTGAAAAAATCCCTAAACCGCGGGGTCACAATTTCATCAAAAATCTGACTTTCGGCAATTCACTCAAAAATGCTGCCAAACGGTTGCAAATGCTCCCCTGAGAGGTTTGGCGGACGAAAGAAAAGGCTATTTATCACTGGAAAGGAAATCAGCCCTCGACAACTTAACTGGCAGAAAAAGATTTTTTTGAAAAAATCCCTAAACCCTGGGGTCACAATTTCATCAAAAATCTGACTTCCGGCAAATCACTCAAAAATGCTGCCAAACGGTTGCAACTGCTCCCCTGAGAGGTTTGGCGGTCGAAACAGAAGGCTTTTTATCACAGGAAAAGAAATCAGCCCTCGACAACTTAACAGACAGAAAAAGATTTTTTTGAAAAAATCCCTAAGCCCCGGGGTCACAATTTCATCAAAAATCTGACTTTCGGCAATTCACTCAAAAATGCTGCCAAACGGTTGCAAATGCTCCCCTGAGAGGTTTGGCGGACGAAAGAAAAGGCTATTTATCACTGGAAAGGAAATCAGCCCTCGACAACTTAACTGGCAGAAAAAGATTTTTTTGAAAAAATCCCTAAACCCTGGGGTCACAATTTCATCAAAAATCTGACTTCCGGCAAATCACTCAAAAATGCTGCCAAACGGTTGCAACTGCTCCCCTGAGAGGTTTGGTGGTCGAAACAGAAGGCTTTTTATCACAGGAAAAGAAATCAGCCCTCGACAAATTAACTGGTAGAAAAAGATTTTTTGGATAAAATCCCTAAGCCCCGGGGTCACAATTTCATCAAAGATCTGACTTTCGGCTATTCACTGAAAAATGCTGCCAAACGGTTGCAACTGTTCCCCTGAGAGGTTTGGCGGTCGAAACAGAAGGCTTTTTATCACAGGAAAAGAAATCAGCCCTCGACAAATTAACTGGCAGAAAAAGATTCTTTTGAAAAAATCCCTAAGCCCCGGGGTCACAATTTCATCAAAAATCTGACTTTCGGCAAATCACTCAAAAATGCTGCCAAACGGTTGCAAATGCTCCCCTGAGAGGTTTGGCGGTCGAAACAGAAGGCTTTTTATCACAGGAAAAGAAATCAGCCCTCGACAACTTAACAGGCAGAAAAAGATTTTTTTGAAAAAATCCCTAAGCCCCGGGGTCACAATTTCATCAAAAATCTGACTTTCGGCAAATCACTCAAAAATGCTGCCAAACGGTTGCAAATGCTCCCCTGAGAGGTTTGGAGGACGAAAGAAAAGGCTATTTATCACTGGAAAGGAAATCAGCCCTCGACAACTTAACCGGCAGAAAAAGATTTTTCTGAAAAAATCCCTAAGCCCCAGGGTCACAATTTCATCAAAAATCTGACTTTCGGCAAATCACTCAAAAATGCTGCCAAACGGTTACAGGGTCACAATTTCATCAAAAATCTGACTTTCGGCAAATCACTCAAAAATGCTGCCAAACGGTTGCAAATGCTCCCCTGAGAGGTTTGGCGGACGAAAGAAAAGGCTATTTATCACTGGAAAGGAAATCAGCCCTCAACAACTTAACAGGCAGAAAAAGATTTTTCTGAAAAAATCCCTAAGCCCCGGGGTCACAATTTCATCAAAAATCTGACTTTCGGCAAATCACTCAAAAATGCTGCCAAACGGTTGCAACTGCTCCCCTGAGAGGTTTGGCGGTCGAAACAGAAGGCTTTTTATCACAGGAAAAGAAATCACCCCTCGACAAATTAACTGGCAGAAAAAGATTTTTTTGAAAAAATCCCTAAGCCCCGGGGTCACAATTTCATAAAAAATCTGACTTTCGGCAAATCACTCAAAAATGCTGCCAAACGCTTGCAACTGCTCCCCTGAGAGGTTTGGCGGTCAAAACAGAAGGCTTTTTATCACAGGAAAAGAAATCAGCCCTCGACAAATTTACTGGCAGAAAAAGATTTTTTTGAAAAAATCCCTAAGCCCCGGGGTCACAATTTCATCAAAAATCTGACTTTCGGCAATTCACTCAAAAATGCTGCCAAAAGGTTGCAAATGCTCCCCTGAGAGGTTTGGCGGTCGAAACAGAAGGCTTTTTATCACAGGAAAAGAAATCAGCCCTCGACAAATTAACCGGCAGAAAAAGATTTTTTTGAAAAAATCCCTAAACCCCGGGGTCACAATTTCATCAAAAATCTGACTTTCGGAATTCACTCAAAAATGCTGCCAAACGGTTGGAAATGCTCCCCTGAGAGGTTTGGCAGCCGAAACAGAAGGTTTCTTATCACAGGAAAAGAAATCAGCCTTAGACAACTTAACCAGCAGAAAAAGATTGCTTTGAAAAAATCCCGAAGCCCCGGGGTCACAATTTCATCAAAAATCTGACTTTCGGCAATTCACTCAAAAATGCTGCCAAACGGTTGGAAATGCTCCCCTGAGAGGTTTGGCGGTCGAAACAGAAGGCTATTTAACACAGCAAAAGAAAATAGCCCTCGAAAACTTAACCGGCAGAAAAGGATTGCTTTGAAAAAATCCCTAAACCCTGGGGTCACAATTTCATCAAAAATCTGACTTCCGGCAAATCACTCAAAAATGCTGCCAAACGGTTGCAACTGCTCCCCTGAGAGGTTTGGCGGTCGAAACAGAAGGCTTTTTATCACAGGAAAAGAAATCAGCCCTCGACAACTTAACAGGCAGAAAAAGATTTTTTTGAAAAAATCCCTAAGCCCCGGGGTCACAATTTCATCAAAAATCTGACTTTCGGCAAATCACTCAAAAATGCTGCCAAACGGTTGCAAATGCTCCCCTGAGAGGTTTGGCGGACGAAAGAAAAGGCTATTTATCACTGGAAAGGAAATCAGCCCTCGACAACTTAACTGGCAGAAAAAGATTTTTTTGAAAAAATCCCTAAACCCTGGGGTCACAATTTCATCAAAAATCTGACTTCCGGCAAATCACTCAAAAATGCTGCCAAACGGTTGCAACTGCTCCCCTGAGAGGTTTGGCGGTCGAAACAGAAGGCTTTTTATCACAGGAAAAGAAATCAGCCCTCGACAAATTAACTGGTAGAAAAAGATTTTTTGGATAAAATCCCTAAGCCCCGGGGTCACAATTTCATCAAAGATCTGACTTTCGGCTATTCACTGAAAAATGCTGCCAAACGCTTGC